>NC_058132.1:21814313-21829088 GCF_016433145.1 Gracilinanus agilis
ATATATATTTGGTGAATATATATATATGAGCAGAGTCAAGTAAAATGAATCCAGATGGTTGTCCTGTACAAACATATGCGTTTCTTTGTGTTCACTACCACAAGTCAAGGGTTGGGCAGCATGCTTCATCAGAGGTCATCTAAATTCATGATTGGTCATTGAATTGTTTAGACTTCTTAAGTCTTTGAGATTTTACATTTTTTCCCCTTATATTGTTGTTGTCCTTGAATAAACTGTTATCCTGGTTCTGTCCCCTTTACTCTGCATCAGTTATATTGCCCAGCTTTCTCTGAAATCATCCCATTTGCAGTTTCATATGATGGAATAGCTTACCTTCATTTTCATTTACCACAATTAGTGCAGGCATTTTTCAGCTGCCTAAAAACAATCTAGGACACCCCCTTCAACTCTTTGAAAAAAAACCCTTTTAATAACTTCTTCAGGATTAGGAAAACAGATTCATTAATGATATTTTCTCCTTCTTATTGTCCTCCCCTTAATCTATTCCACTCCAATCTCTATTTTTTCACTATTAAATTAGATGTGGTTCTACACCGAATTGTTCATGTGTGTGCACATGTGCATTTAACTTCTTTTTGTACATTTTATATAAAGGTGAGGTTCATCTGACACCCACCCCCACTTCTTCCTACATATCTGTATAAGCTTTCCTCATGTATATCAAATAGGAGGAATAGCTATCCCTTCCTTCATCACTTCTAAACTAATATATTCTTTCTACCCTACCTTCTCTTCTGAGTCTTAAGATCCTTAAAACAATCCACATATAAGTCCTGTGATTTCTTATTTCTCTATTTATTCTTTGAAGACTTTAAGCTTCTAAATGGGTACCTCTTTCTTTCCTCTCTATTTGAATGTTAGTGAGGGCAAATTAAAGTTGGCAAAGTGAAAGCTAGCAACTTTACCTCAGCTCCCCAGAATCTTCCACAATGGCCAAGAAAATGTGTCACATCAAATTCTGAGAAGCAAAACCAAGAAAAGTTTGCAATGAGTCATTTTTTCTAGCTTAGGAAGTGTGGGATGTTAGCACTCCGTCATCATAACTGTCCCTTCCAATTATTCAACTAAATTTACCTTTTTGGTTTTCTCTGGGCTCTTGTATTGCTACTAAGCTGCTGTTATTACGTTTTTTAGAGTTTTTCATCTATCAGAAATGCTTATCGGTCCTTTATTCCACTAAAGTCCTCCCCTTTATAGGAATGTACTCTGTTTTACAGTGTAATTTATTCTGAATTAGAAGGTTATTTATATTTTTAATATCTTACTTGAAAATATGTTCTTATTTGGCGTAGAAACTCCTAGGTCTCATGAACCTATCTATTATTCCTTGGTATTGGAAAAATTTCATTTCAAATGCTTACAGTACTGTTTTTCTTTAAGGTAAGAAATATGGATTGGGGGTACAAAATTCCTCTGACTTTTCTTTTTGGGGTCTCTTTCAGAAGATGATTGGTGCATTCTTTTGCTATTCATTTTGCTTTCTAATTCTAATATACCTGTGTAATTTTTATGATTTCTTGAAATGTAGTATGCAGGGTTTTGTTTTGTCCATGTTTCCAGGAAACCCAGTGATTCTTAAATAATTTCTTCTTATATTTTGTCCATGTGTGTTGTTTTGGTTTTTTTTTTCCAGAAGTTAAATGGAAGTTTAATAAGATTACAGGATTTGGAATTCAAAGGGAAATTAAGGATAATCTTGTCCAACCCCTTCATTTTAAAATTTAGAATAGACTCAGAAAGGTCAAGGGACTTTGCCAAGGTAAATACCTAAATAGTTATTCAAAACAGGTCTTCTGACCCTAAATCCCAAGGGCCAAGATAACTGGGTCCTTTTTTCTAACAAAATTATTGCAGTGAACGGAGTTTTTCTTATGGTATTTCAATCCAAAGTCATATAGCATACTAATCCCAAACTTATAACTTAGGTGCATCAGAAAAGTTGTCAGCAATGGGAATTGTGGTCATCTCCATACTTGACCCTGAATTCCTTCTATGACATTTCCAACATGTACCTGAAGAGTTCTAATGATAAGGATCCCACTACTTACTGTTTTCTATATCTGATATTCTATTTTTTCAGTCTTTTTTTATTTTGGTCTAAAATTTATCACTATCTCATGGAATCATTAATTCTTATTCTATATATATAACTGATATATACACATGTGTGTATGTTTGTACGTTTTCACATATATATATATATGTATATATATATATATATATATATATATATATATATAATTGGTGAATGCCTATTTGGATTGTTCATCAGTCCCACCTGAGTACCTGAATTAAGGCTCTGGCTTGCTGCATTTGTGGATGGGGTGGAGCCCAACTTGCTCTCACCCAGGTTTCTGTGGGTTTCTTCATTGACCTCTACTTCCCAGGGTTAAGCTTCTCTGGCTTTTTGAGGTTCAGAAGAATGTAGATGAAGGAACATTTATAACAACTCAGTACAGAGGTCTTGGGGCACCAGAACACTTAGAAACCTAGGCTGCTCTAAGTGCTGCTTTTACTATATGACTATCTGTATTTTCCCAGGGGTGCCAAGATCTCTATACCCTGAGGGTTTCTAATACTCTTGAGCCTTCCCAGTGAAGTTTTCCACTCTTGCAGCATCTGGACACAATCTCTTGACATCTGCACATGCCCCTGCCCTGATTCTGGTTGTGTTCTTGTCAGTCACAAACATTTGTTAAGGACCTATATACCAGGCATTGTGCTAAGCCCTAGGAATATGAATATGAAAGAGAAAGATGGCTCTTTCCCTCAACCAGTGTATGATAAAATTTAGAAGAAAATACTGAAAAGAAAACAGAAAATGTGGGGCAAGGTTAGGCAGCTTAAAAAGCTACCAAGGGCAGCAGCACAATTGAGTCCAGTCCAGAGACTGAAAAGTGGTGGGGATGAAAGAAATGGCAGGTCTCAGAGCCCTTTTGAAAATGGAGGCTTTAAGAAGCATTCTTTTCTCTGCCCTCCAGCCCTTCAATCAGAGGAGCAAAGAGTGAGGGGCTGATGGGGAGTGAGTACCAAAACTGATGTTGCCTTGCAGAATATAAGTTTCCTGATGAGTAATTTTCCTTAGGAGTCTATTTCAAGGAGAGCAAGCTGGTACTGGGATGATTCTGGAAGGTTTGCCTATATGGGCTTTATTGCCAGCTACTTTTGCAATTTTGGTGGAGGTCTGGTGGACTTTTTGTCTTAATCATGGGGTAGAAGTAATGTGCCACTAGATTAGATTGCTTGATTATGATTCATCCTGGTACATAGTTTTACATTTTTTGCTAAAGTATGCGGGAACTCAGCACAAACCAGAAACAACAAGAATTATCCACTAAGTGGATTGAGGAATAAAAGAGGGTGACATCAAGAGTGGCACCAAGGTTGCAAGCCAGAAAGGCTGGGATGATGATGGGGCCTTAGAGAGATATAGAGAACTTTGGAAGTTGGGAGGGTTTGAGGGGGAGCAAAGATCATGAGCCCTATTTTGGCTATGATGAAGTTGAGATGATGTCCTGCATGTAGGTGGTGATGTCAGGCCATAGCTCAGGGGAATAACTAGAACTGGGGATAGAGGTCTGGGAATCACCTGAATAGAACAAATCATTTAACCTTACCTCGGCAATAAGCCCCAGATATCACACTGAAGTATCTTCTCCTTTTTAATATGTTCTAATTTCCAATATTAACATTGCAATTTGGTTCAAATGGTAGGGAATGTTGGAGGTTTGTGCAAATACACAAGTGCAGAATTAAGCTTCTAGGTAATGAAGGTAGCTGAAGTAGGAATTGTGAAGTGCCAAGAGCTCAGTCAGATCTTGAAGATACCAAGGTCATTCACTGCATCACTGACCCCTGCCAGCTTTATTCTTGCCTTGGATTTCTTCACCCTGTATTAGTCTAGGTAAATCTTGCCACATTTCTCTATATTCACTATATTCTTCTTTTCTTAGGGCACAATAAAATTCCCTTACTTTCATATACCAGGATTTGTTTAATCATTACCTAAATGATATAAACCTACTTTGTTTTTAATTCTTTGCTAGCACTAAAAGTGCTGCTGATACCATTGACTCTTCACCATGAAACATTGTCTGAATAACCTAAACAAAATCATAAATAATCATCACTTTTAGACAAGTAGAAAAAATAGCAGGAATATTCAAAATGGAACAATACGGATCACATGATAAGCACAATGGAGGACTAGATATTTTCTCTAACCATTACCCTCCAAAATAATTCTCTAATACAGATATTATGAGGCAAAAATTAAGCAGCTTCAGCTGTCTCCTTGACTTAGAATACCTGGAATCCAAAGGGTTAAAAAAATCAGCTGACCTCTACTCTGTACTTTTTCAGTACCTCTCCACCACTCCCCATTATAGGAAAAGAGGAACTACATTTAGTCAACCCAAGGATCTGATTGAAGGATCTGACACAGGATATTGAAATAACACTCAGGAGAAGCATCTGAGAGCTAATATGGCAGAAAAGGAGATGCTTAGTTCACCTAAATTCTCCAAACACACAAAAATAGAAAATAAAGATTATCAAAATAAAGGAAAGCAGGAGGGACATAATTAGAGGTAGAGGGAGATTTCAGAATTCACAATGGCACAGCCCTGCTTGCTGTCAAGTGGCCTGAGGCAACAAAACAGCAAACAAGGAGTTGCCCTAGAGGTAAGGAAATTTCAGAGCTAGGATCAGACAAATTCACAACCTGAGGAAATGAAAGGGCAGAGCAAGGAGAAACCCAACTTGCTCTCAAAGAGCCTAAAGCAGTGAAAGAGCAGAGTAGAGAAGCAGCCCAATCCTAACTCTATACTCCTTCCACATGCACTGAGGTAATGCAGTCCCAGATTGAGGAACAACCCAACATCAGAGACAACTGGGAAACCAAAGCAGGGGAAACATAATCCAGCTAGGAAAAATTGCTGCAATCTTCCAAACAAAAAGCCAGTCATTCTAGCCCCTTAAAAGAGCAGATTAAGGGACCCAACCACAGCTAGACTTACTCTAAGCCCCAGAGAAGGCTACACTGCAAGCTTAGAACAATGTTCTGTTCACCTCAGGAACTGAACAGAATCTCAACATATAGACAAGATAATCAGATGGGAAAATAATAAGTAGAAAAACAAGAAAAGGATAGGAAAAACCTAAACTTAGCAAATTATTTAGTGAAGGGAAGATCAAAATATTAACTCAGAAGAGTACAATGGCAAAAGAGAACCATGTAAAGCATCAAAGGAAAGTGAGAAAGGATGTCAGGTCCCAAAAGACTTCTTTGAAAAATTTGAAAAGAAGTTTTAGAAATCAAATAATAATAGAAATTAGAGAAAGAGTCAACTATTTGGAAACTAAAATGGGCCAAATGGAAATCAAGGCAAAAACAAGTGATGAATAAACAATTCCCTAAAGACTAGAATGGGCCAAATAGAGAGAAAAATATAATAGCTCAAGGAAGAAATAAGACCTAGAAATTAGAAGAGAGGAAATGGAAGCTAATGACCAGAAAGAATAAGAAAACTCAAAATAAAAAATAGAAGAAAATCTAAAATACCTCACTGGAAAAACAACTGATCAGGAAAATAGATTCAGGAGAAACTATCTAAGAATCATCAGAATACCTGAAAGCTGAGGTAACACCTCACACCTAACATATTGGCTAATATGACAGCAAAGGAATGTAATAAATGCTGAAGGGAATATGACAAAATTGGGACACTAATGTATTGCTGGTGGGGTTGTGAAATGATCCAACTATTCTGGAAGGCAAGAGAGAAGAGAAAAGGAAAGACAGAAGGGGAGTAAATTATATCACATGAAAAGGCACATAAGAGACAATACAATGAAAGAGAAGATGGGGGGGGAGTGGGGAGGCAATCCTAGAACTTTACTCTCATTGGAATTAGGTCAGAGTGGAAATAACACCTACACTCAGCCAACTAAAGAAACCTAACTGACCCTAAAGGGAAGTAGAAGAGAAAGAAAAACAAGAGAAGACAGGGAAAGACAAAAAGGAGGTTAAACTGAGAAAAGTGGTGGTCAGAAGGAAAATATTTGTGAACTGGGAAAGACAAGAAGAAGAGAGGGAAGAGTAGAAAGGAGGAAAATAAGATAGAAAGATTGAATAATCGTAACTGTGAATGTGAATAGGATAAACTCACCCATAAAAGAGGAAAGGATAGCAGAGTGCATTAAAAACTAGAATCCCATAATGTACTCTCTATAAGAAACACATTTAAAGGAGGGGGAAATTAACAAAGTAAAATTAAAGGTCTGGAACCATATCTATTATGCTTCAGTCAAAACTAAAAAGCAAGGATAGTAATCATTATCTCAAAAAAAGCAAAAGTAAAAATTGATCTAATCAAAGCATATTGAAGGAAAGTATATCTTGAGAAAAGGTACCATGGACAATGAAACAATATCAATACTAAACATATATGCACCAGGGGGCAGCTGGGTAGCTCAGTAGATTGAGAGCCAGGCCTAGAGACCGGAGGTCCTGGGTTCAAATCCAGCCTCAGACACTTCCCAGCTGTGTGACCCTGGGCAAGTCACTTGACTCCCATTGCCCACCCTTGCCACTCTTCCACCAAGGAGCCAATATACAGAAGTTAAGGGTTTAAAAAAAACACATATGCACCGAATGACAGCATCCAAATTCTTAAAGAAGAAGTTATATGAGTTACAGAAGAAAATAAACAATAAAATGTTACTTGTCAACCTTCCTCTCTCAGAAGCAAATAATTCCAAATAAGAAAGAAATTAAGGATTAAAAAAATTTAGAAAACTCAGATATGATAGTCCTCAGGGGAGAAAACTAAATGGGAATAGAAAGGTATGTATCTTTTTCTTATCAGTAAATGACATTTTCACAAAATTGACCATATTATGGGGTTCAAAAACCTCACAATCTAATGTACAAAAGCAGAAATATTAAAAGCATTCTTTTCAGATCATAGAGTAATAAAAATTACATTCAACAAATAGCAACAGAAAGAATAAAAATTCACTTGAAACTAAATAATCTTATCCTAAAAAATGAATAATTTAAAGACAAATCAGAGAAGCAATTAATAATTTTATTAAAGAGAACTTCAATGAAGAGACAATATATCTTGAATTTATGGGAGGTATCCAAAGCTATACTTAGGGGAAATTTTATATCTCTAAATGCTTGCATCATTAAAATAAAGAAAAGGTAGATCAATGAATTGAGTATGCAACTAAAAAAAAGCTAAAAAAGAACAAATTAAAAATCCTCAAACATCAAATTGGAAATGCTAAAAATCAAAGGGAATGCAAATAAAGTTGAAAGCAAGAAGACTATTGAATTAATAAATAACACAAGGAGATGGTCATATGAAAAATAAATAAAATAGAAAAACCACTTGCTAATTGGAAGATAACTAAATTACCAGTATCGAAAGTTAAAAAAGGTGAAATCACACCCAATGAAAAAGAAATTAAAGCACTATTTAGGAGTCTTTTACCCAACTATATGCCAATAAATCTAAAAATCTAACTGAAACAGGTGAATATTATAAAAATACAATCAAACCAAGTTAACAAAAGCAGAAAACGAATATGTAAACAACCCCATCAGTGACAAAGAAATTGAACAGGTCCCTAAGAAAAAGGCCTCAAGGCCAGATAGACTCACAAGTGCATTGTACCAAACATTTAAAAAACAATTAACTCCAATACTCCATAAACTATTTGAATAAATAGAGGAAGAAGTAATTCTTCCTAATTCCTTTTATGATGCAAATATATTATTGATAACTAGAGCAGGAAGAGTTGAAACAGAGAAATAAAACTATATACAAATTTCCCTAATGAATATTGATACAAAATGTTTAAATAAAATGCTAGCAAGGCGATTACAACATTATATCAAAAGGATCATACACCATGATCAGGTAAGTTTTATAATAGGAATGCAAGTATTCAATATTGGGAAAATTATCTATGACTTGTCCATAGCAAAAGCAGTAGAAACCATATGATTATCTCAATAGACACACAAAAAGTCTTTGACAAAATACAACACCCTTTCCTTATTTAAAAAAAAATAGAAAACACTGGAATAAAAGGAAATTTCCTTAAAATGATAAAGGGTATCTATCTAAAACCAGCAGCAAGCATTATCTCTAACGGAGATAAAATAGAATCCTTCCCAATAAGATCAGGGAAGAAGCAAAAATGTCCATTATCACTACTATTATTTAATATTATACTAGAAATGCTAGCGTTAGCAATAAGAGCAGGAAAAGAAATTGAAGGAATTAGAATAGACAACAAAAAAACAAAATTAACACTCTTTCTAGAAGATATGATAGTATACCTAGATAATCCCTGAAAATCAACCAAAGAACTAATTGAAAGAATTAACAACTTTAGCAGAATTGCTGGATACATAATAAAAACCCACATAAACTATCAGCATGTCTATTTACCACCAACAAAGTTCAACAGCAAGAGATAGAAAAGGAAATTCCATTTAAAATAGCTGTAAACAATATAAAATACCTAGAGATATACTTACCAAGAGAAACCCAGGAACCATATGAACACAATTACAAAACACTTTTCACACAAATAAAATAAGATTTAACCAATTGGAAAACCATTAATTGTTCATGGATAGATGGAGCTAATATAATAAAAATGATAATCCTACCAAAATTTATCTACATATTCAGTGCTATACCAATCAAACTACCCATAAATTATTTCCTATAACTAGAAAAAATAATAATAATCATCTAGAAGAAGAAAAGAACATCAAAGGGATCAATGGGAAAAAATATGAAGGAAAGAGGTCTGGTCATACTAGATCTCAAACTATATTATAAAGTGGTAATCCTCAAAACAATCTTATACTGCCTAAGAAGGAGAGTAGTGTATCAATGGAATAGATAGAAAATCAACACACATGATTAAGAACCATACTAACCCAATATTCAATATATCTAAAGATCTAAGCTATTAGGGGAAGAACTCATTATTGGAATAAAATTGCTAAGAAAATTGGAAAACAATGTATCAGGAACTAGGCATAGACCAACATTTCATTGCAAATATCAAGATAAAGTCAAATGGATACTTCATCTAGAAATAAAGGGTGATATCATGAATAAATTAGGGGAACATGGAAAAGTTTACTTGTCAGATACATGGATAAAGGGAGAATTTGTGGTGAAACAAGGCATAGAGAACATTATGAAAAATGAAATGTATAAGTTTGATTACCTCAAATTTAAAAGTTTCTGTACAAACAAAACCACTGAAACCAAAATTAGAAGGGAAACAAGAAATTGGAGGGGTCACTAATTTTTATAACAAATTTTTCTGAAAAAGACTTCATTTGTCAAATATATAGAAAACTAAGCCAAATTTATAAGAATACAAAGCATTCCAAAATTGATAAATGGTTAAAGAATCGGAAGAGGTAGTTCTCAGATGAAGTTAAAACTGTCTATAGTCATATCAGAAAATGCTCAAAATCATGTTATTAAGAAAAATGAAAATTAAAACAACTCTGGGATATCACTTCACACCTATCAGTGTAGCAAAGGAAACATCAGAAAGGAAAATGATAAATGTTGGAAGGGATGTGGGAAAATTGGGACAATAGTGCACTGTTGGTGGAACTGTGATATGATATAACCATTCTGGAAAGCAATATGGAACTATTCCCACAGGGTAATAAAACCGCATACCCTTTGATCCAGCAATTCCATTATTGATCTATATCCCAAGGAGATCAGAGATAAGGGAAAGGGACCCACTTGTACACAAATATGTTTAGCAGCTCTTTTTGTAGTGGCAAATAACTGGAAATTGACTGGGTGTCCATCAATTGGGGAATGGCTGAATGAACTATGGCATATGATTATAATGGAAAACCATTGTTCCATAATAAATGATGAACAAGATGAGCAAAAAACCCTGGAAAGACTGATATGGACTGATACAAAGTGAAATGCACAGAACCAGGAGAACACTGTATATGGAAACAAAAATAATGTGTAATGATCAATTCAATTCTGAAGGAATAAACTAATATTAGCAAAACAAGATTCCAAGTTAACCCCAAGAGACTCATGATAAAGCAGACACATACACACACACACACACACACACACACACACACACACACACACACACCACAGCCAAAGAAAGAACTACTGGAATCTGATTACAGATCAAAATATTCTATCCTTTATTTCATTTCCTTCATGAGTTTTTTTTTGTATATGATACATGTCTTCATTTACAACATGGGGAATATGAAAATATGTATTCTATGAAAGCAATACTATAACATATATCAGACTACTTACCATTTTGGGGAGGGTGGACAGGGATGGAGAGAAATAATTTTAATATCAAAGTGTCAGAAATCAATAGTCAAAAATTGCTTCTACTTGTAATAAAAAAATTTAAATTCAAAGAAAAAAGAAATAATACTCAACCCCAAACCTCAGACCCCTGTCTTTCACCCATGCCAGTGCTATGTACATCCCTTCTCCAGGCTATGTAGGCTTGTTTAGACCAATATAGACTGTGCTCCAGGTGCAGAGGCTTGCTGGGGGGCTAAAAGTGCAGCACTCTGTATAGAAAAGCCAGTCAAGATACTTATCTGGGCTTAAAATAGAACTAAAAATCACATCCTCCTCCCAGAGTCTTAGAGAACCAAATTACAGATACTATCACCATAGCACTAGTTCTTCAGCTGATGCTGGCCCAGAGAACTGAGGAATGGAGGAGCAGAACAACACACTGGAATAGGCCACTATGTATAGAAGGAAACAGGGACAATTAGTGGTACTCTACTAAGACTGAAGGAAAGAGTGAGGCCTAAAGCTCAGGTCAGTTTTTTCTGCCTAAAAGTCACTTAAGCCAAAATCTAGACTGGTCATCCATGAAGAAGGAAGCTTAGATGCCTGGAGATCTCAAGAAAACCATCATCAGAGGGATACACATAACGCTGCCAGCTCTCCTCTGACTTTACTGAAGCACAGGCAAGGGGTAGGAAGACAGGGAGCTGATGCCACAGTGCTGGTGTGGGAAAGTGGGTAGAGTCCTGGACTTGGCATTAGGATATCTATCTAACAGCACACCCATGGAGTTATTAGGAAGAAAGAATTTTACAAACGTTAAAGCTTAAGAGAAAAAAATCTGAGTTTGCCAGTGATGCTACGTTAGGGTCCTTCCTTGGTCCAACAGGCCCAGGCTTTATGGACAGAGCCAGGATCCTTGGAGGAAGTCAGAAGAGATACAGGTAGAGGAGGACAACCTATTCTTTCCACATCCCTTCTCTCATCTCTTTGTGTTCTCAGAGTCTTCCTGAGCCCAGAACATCTTCATGAAGGTGGCCCAGGGAGACCAGTTACTCAACCATGAACAGAGGACCACATAGCTATGGGGAAAGCATAAAATCCTTGGAATTCTAATGAGATGGTTTTGGGGAAAACTGGAGACATGCTAGGGATACTCTCCTGTTCTACACTGACTCTGATTGGGTCCCAAGATATCGAGGGTATTACTAGATCAGGACAAGGCTCAGACAAGAAAGTGAAAACAGAGGCTAGACTGCTGTTGCCCCTCTCACTAAAAGGTAAGGGGGGGAGGCTTATAAGTATCATCTGCCTTTGACCCCTAATACCTCTTTCCCTTCAGGAGTACTCCCCAAGCCAATCGCATGGGCCCATCCTAGCCTCGGGGTAATTGTAGGGACCAGCATCACTCTCTGGTGTTCAGGACCCAGGTTGACTTTCTTTGAGGTGACTTTCATGATGTGTAAGGCTGGGACTCAAAAGCCCTTAAAATGCCAAATTTCAGTTCTTCCTCTCTTTTGTGAAACCTGAGGAGCCTGGGGGCTAGAGCTGTATTTACAAGGAGAGGACAGAGTCTAACAAAGGATATGAGCCCAGTTGTGGATGAAGTCCAAGGTTCAAAATCTCCATTTATACACAGTGAGGTCCTGGAGCTGAGTGGTGCCAGGTGAGAAGGGTGTGTGTGAGCCCCAGAATAATTCTAAATATGAACCCTCTGCCCTGTGCCAAGGCAGGGGCCTCCCAAAGACAAGGGCATGGTGCCTATACAACTAGCTCTGCCCTAGAGACTGACAATACTCAGGGGGCTGGAAAGTCATGAGGTATTTCTATCTGGACCTGAAATACTGGCCTCAAGAACCACCAAGGCCAGCTTCATCTCTGAGGCTCTGGGACTCTTCTCCTAAACCTGAACTCAATTCCCACTATCTCCTGTCTTGCTAGTATTCTAGGCAAATGTCCTGACTCTCAACCTCCTGTTCTTCTTTTCAATGGATCTCTTCCCAAGCCCTCCCTCTCAGCCCTCTCAATTCTTGAGGTGAAGTTTGAAGTGTATGTGACTCTCCAGTGCCAGCAACTACTTCAGTTAACTCTCTGGGGGTGACATTTACACTGCTAAAAGTAGGGACCCCTTAGTCCTTGCAGAGCTGAGCCCAACTAGGATTCAGCTGAATTTCTCCTCCTCTCTGTGATTGCCCAGGATTCTGGGGGAAATAGCTGTGTCTACTGTAGGAGGAGGGTTCCATAGAAAGTGTCTGAGCCCAATGAAGTCTTGGAAATCTGAATAACAGATTAAGCTGTATCTAGGTCCCCAAGATAGAGAGTTATGAGTCAGGAGAGTAAGCCCAGGAATGGCAGATTGTTTGGGTCTTGAAGGCATACAAGTCTTAAAAGTTCACTGGTGCTGATCTTTTCCAAATAAGTAGTGTCAATTTTTCTGAATACACCATGTGTGTTTCATACTTCTTAGTGATATTTGTGGGCATCTTCATATCATCCTTTGTTGCTAATTTCCTTACTTTTATTGAGTTTCTGTTGTCAAGAGTGTTTTCAAAGAAATCATTCTTATTTTGGGTTACCATATCCAGGACTTGTGATGATAACACCCAAGCTTCTGTCATGGGTTCCTTTGTATTTTGGTCAAGGTGCCTTCTCAGAAAAAATTGCTTTACAGTGTAGATGTGAATGTGGATTGTGGGGCTACCTTTGTCTAACTCCTATTAATGTAAACCTTCCAGACTCTGGAGAAGAGAAAGAGCCATACCTCCTTTCCTACTCTCCTCTTCCAAATGATCTAATATATTTCTTCCTCAAACCATTTCAGATTTGGGGGTACCATTTTCACAAACAGTCTTGATCTCCATTATTTGTCTGTACATGTCATTCCATTCATTCCCAAGATTTCTGATGCTGCCATCTTGGCTACCAGAAGTGGAAACCACTGTCATAAAATACCGATGAACTTCTCTGGGTAACCAAAATTTTCCGAGATCTTCCACAAGTTTTCACAAAAATCCAATGGCAAGACAAAAGTCAAGATAAGTGTTGATGGCTTGAGATACAGTATATGACCTTGGCTTCTTCAAAGTCTAACTTAGAGCAGTGTCATGCTCTAAGCCAGTGATTCCCAAAGTGGGCACTACCTCCCCCTGGTGGGTGTTGCAGCGATCCAGGAGGGCGGTGATGGCCACAGATGCATTTATCTTTCCTATTAATTGCTATTAAAATTTATTAAAATACATAGAAACTGCAGAAACTCATACTGCTGAGAGAGTTGCTAAATAATGCTTACCACCTATCCCAGCTGCAGTCCATAAGAACCCTGCAAAACAATGCTATGATAGCCAAATTTGCTATCACCACCTTCCACAAAGTCAAGAATTCTGCTGAGAAATCTTGATGCCTATTGGGGTCAAAACTTAGTGGATAGAGGTCTATTCTCTATACTTAGAAATTGAGACTGGGTAATGTGTTTCTTTAGTCTGAGACTTACTGGGACCTTCAAGAATGACTCATTAATTGCCAACATGTGAGTTGTTTACATTCTGTAGTGATCAGTTTGAGGTTGATGGACATTTATCTCAGTGGAGTCTATCCCGTAAAAAGAATAAATATTATATGCTGCACCATCTTTACAAAGATGATCAGAATTACACTAGATCATAGAGAAAACCTGTCAGTCATATACAGTCTGCTTGATCCCAACAGTGGCTTAGAAATAGATATTTCAAATGAACAACTCTTGATATACTGTATTTCAAGAACCAATAGCAGTATGAAGTGCCCTGCATCCTCTACAAGTTACAGGCCAGGAAGACAGAATGGTGATTGAAATGCAGATTATAATAAACTGTGAGATGAAAAATTAATATCCAAATACTCTAAGTGCTGTATTTAATAAATGTATTAGTAATAACTTGAAGCAAAAAGGAAAGTAAAAAGCTAGAGCAAAGAGGGAGCCAACCCAGCTGTGCATGTGGGAAAAAGAGAGAGAAAGCGGGGTTACCCACAACTATATACAAACATGCAAGGATACTATGTGGACAAAAGGAAAAGGATGATGGGTAATACTAAAGGAATTCTGGGGAACGTAGTCCTGGGGTAGAACATTCTAACTACACACAACCAGTACCATGAACCAGCAATGGTATAGGATGGATGGGTCATCTAGGTCAGAGAAGAGCAAGGGTTACCTGACCAGTGACTCAGCTGACTTCTAATATCCCTAGTGAAACTGGGGAATCAATTGTACATTTGTCCAAATAGTAATGTCGATGCTAGAACTTGTGCATAAATGGATGACAGCAGTAGTGAGAGAGAGAGAGAGAGAGAGAGAGAGAGAGAGAGAGAGAGAGAGAGAGAGAGAGAAAGAGAGAGAGAGAGAGAGAGAGAAATAGAGACT
>NC_058132.1:21834013-21856190 GCF_016433145.1 Gracilinanus agilis
TATATATATATATATATATATATATATATATATATATATATATATACCCATCCCTCCTGTCTTGAAAAAAACCCTCATTTTATCCTCCTATCCCTGCTAATCATTGTCCTATACCTCATTTGCTCTATGTAGCTAAACTCCTTGAAAAGGTCATCTACAATTGGTACTTCCACTTTTTCTCCTCTTGCTCTTTTTAATTTCTTACAATATAGCTTCTTACCTTATCATTCCACCCAAAGTTCTCTCTTCAGTATCACTAATGATCTCTTGGTTGCCAAATCCAATGGCCTTTTGTCAGTTCTCATTCTCATTGACCTGTCTTCAGCCTTTGTTGCTCTTCAACAGTATCTCCTCCTTTATACTCTCTTCTCTCTAGATTTTCAGGACCCCCCTCTCTCCTGCTTCTCCTCCTATCTCTCTGGACCCTCCTCTGTGTCCTTTCCTGGATCCTCCTTCAGATCATGTCTTCTCACCATAGGTGTTCCTCAGAGTTTTCTTCTCCTCTCTCTCTCTAGACTACTTCATTTGATCTCAACCATACCTATGGATTTAATAAATATCTCCATACTGAGGAGTCTCAAATCTACCTTTCCTGCCTCAGTTTCCCTACTAACACCCAATCTCACATCTGCAACTGCCTTTCAGAAATCTCAAACTTTGTGTCAATTAGACATCTTAAACTCAATGCATCCAAAGCTGAACTCATGATCTTTTTCCCTAACTTTCCCCATCTCAACTTCCCCATTGCTGAAGGGGGCCACATCATCCTCTCAGGCCCGCTGGCTCACAGCCTAAGGGTCATGCAGGACTCTTCACTAGCTCTCACTTCATATATCCACACCATTGCCATGGCCCTGAATTTCCTACAAACCTTGTAAATAGCTTATATAGATATATTTGCTTGTCTCCTCTATTAGCTTGTGAGCTCTTGGAGGTCAGGGGCTGCCTTTTACCTCTTTTGTATCCCCATCATTCAACACAATGCCAGTATATTTTAATAGCTAATAATGATTATTGGCTAATAGATGATATGAGCTATTAAATACTTATTGATTGATTCTGTGCCCTCCCAAACTTCCTGGGCTGCCTGGCATTCCTGGTTGCTAGCCCTCCACTTTATATCCTGGGGAATTGGACTTACCCTCACCTGGCACCCAGATCTCCAGGATCTCACTGGGCTCAGACACCTGATTTGGAATCCTCCTTCCATAGTAGATGCAGCTGTAGTTGCCAGAGTCCTGAACCCTCACAGACAGAAGGAGAAAGTCGGCTGAAGTCCCTGCTGGGCTCTGGATCTGCAAGGGCTGAGGGGTCCCCATCTTCAGTAGAGTGAATGTCGCTCCCCAGAGGGGTGACTCAGGGGGCTGCTGGCACTGGAGAGTCACATGCATCCCAGGTTGCACCACAAGACCTGGGAAGGCTGAGAGGGAAGGCTTGGGGAGAGATCCTGTGAAAGGAAGAGCACAGGGCCCAGAGTCAAGACACTTGAGTCAAATCCTGGCTCTGCCCTGAATTCCTGAGAGACCATGGTCCATTCACTGGCTCTGCCTGAGCCTCAGTTTTCTCATCTGTAAATGAGGAATTTGGATTGTGAGATCTCTGGGACCTTGCTAGCTGCAGCAACGTAGGAACCTAAGGTGACTTTCCCATTCAATGGAGCTCCCAAAACCTATGGCTTCATGCCTCTGAGTGACTTATGGAAGGGAAGATCATCAGCCACTGCCCCCATTGCTCATCTGGGCGATCATGGACCAACTCAGAGCTCAGCCTAAAACCAGGGTTTGTATTGTGGCTGAGGAGTGAAAAGGTTCAGGCTTGTTTCCAGGCCCTGCCACTCTCTTGTTTTGTGAACCTGGATGTGTCACCCCCTGTCTCTGGGCCTCATTGTGCTCATCAGAAGATTTCAAGACCTTGAAGGCTTGGTTAAACTGTGAGAACCTGCAGCTCTCACCCTGACTTCAGATCTGTCCCCATCATTGTGTTTCTTCCCCAGATTCCAGCTCAGAAAAGAAAAGCCTCATCTATGCCAAGATCTCTGATTCCTGACAGCTCCCAGGGCAGAGCCGGCTGGGGACACACTGTGTCCTTGTCTCTGGGAGGTCCCTGGCTTGGCAGAGAACACTCAGAGTTATTCTGGGGCTCCCACACACCCTCTTCACCTGGCACCACCAACTCCAGGGCCTCACTGAGCTCTGACGTCCTGGCAGATCCTTTTCGTTCCCTGTAACTGCAGCGGTAGCTTCCCGTGTCCTTGGAACTCACAGAAGGGAAGTGGAAGTCAGTCCAGGACTCTGCTGAGAGCTGGTACTGGACGGGCTTGGGAGTCCCAGCCTTCCAGAGACTGAAGCTCACCTCTTCCAAGGAAGCCAGTTTGGGCCGTGAGCACCAGAGGGTGATGTTGGCCCCAGGAACCAGCACAAGGCTAGGCCGGGCCCACAGCATGGGTCTGGGGAGCTGTCCTAAGACAAGAAAGCAGCAGAGGTCAGGGACAGCCAACTTTTCTAGGCCTCCTCCCCAACCCCTTAGGGAGAGAAGCAAAGGCAGTCTAGCTTCTGTTCTCCCTTTCTTCCCAGGGGCCTGCCCTGATCTGGGAACACCCCCCACTCTCCTGAGATCCTAGGAGAGGGTCCTAGGCCTCCTCCAGCCTCCCCCAAGCTATCCCTCCAGAATTCCCAGGATTTTATGCTGTCTCCATATCTCTGTGAGTCCCAGTGGAGAGAAGAGAATTGGGGGTCTAGAGGTGTTCCCATCCCTTGTCACCAAGCACAGTCAGCTCCAGGGCCCGGCTGGGTTGGGAGCCTCTGTAGGGAGCTGTCTTGTTGTAGTAAATACAGCTGTAGTTCCCAGCATCCTGGGCCCTCACAGACAGGAGTGAGAAAACAGCCCAGATGCTGGCTGGGCTTTGTCGTTTCCAGAGCTTCAGGCTCTGCGCCTCCAGCAGGGCAAAGCTATAGTCGTGAGAGGGCTCCCTTGGTGGCATTTGGCAGCAGATGGTCACTGTGGTCCCTGGGGAGATTCCAGACGGAAGTAAGGCTGAAATGGAGGGTTTGGGGAAGGCTCCTGTGAGAGGAGGAAGGAGGAAAGTTAGGCACCTGATCTCCCCGCTAAGTCACACAAATAATTCTCTGAAACAGCTGAGAAGGGAAGGGTGGCCTCAGGGTCCTTCATCAGACCCCTTTGCTCAGTCCTGCAGGCTTGTCCATGGGGAGTAACTGGGCTCCCTGCGTCACTGTCAGGAAGATGTGTTGGGCCGAGGGTGGCTCTGAGATCTCAGAGCATTGGGAGAAGAAGGGATGTGGGAAGAGGAGATCACCCTCTCCCACCTGCCCCTCTTCTCTCCTCCTCCAGGAAGCCCATCTCTGTCCCTAAAACCTGGATCTCTTGGGCCAAGTCAGGATCCTAATGTCACATCACCAGCTTATTCAGACCTTTCTCAGAGCTTTTGGGGTTCACAGATCTCTTTCTTCCCAATACCCCATGGCTCCAACTCTAGACTCTGCCCACTCTCCTGCCACCCCTGCCCAACCTCAGTGAATTCAGAGAAAAGCTGACAGAGTATCCCTTGGTAGGCAGGGGCTGGGAGAGGAGGGTGGGGGCTCCCTCTAGGCAGCCAGAAATTTGGCTTCTTCCCTTTTTGCCCTCATTCATCACCCACGTATCAGGTGCCTCCTGCCCAGTGATGACTCACAGGAGTCTGAGCTCCAATGACTTCATGAGATAGTCTTGCTCATGCATTTCATGTCATGGAAGAAGAAACTGAGGTCCATGGAAAGCCAGAGACTTGCCCACAGTCTCGTTGCTAGGAACAGGCTAGAGGGGACTGTCTCAGGCTTACAATCTCATGCTCTTTCCCCCTTCATCAGGCTCCCTTCAAACATCGGCCACATGGAAAGCAGCCTGGGGTGGTGGGAAGAGGCCTGACTGGGGAGGGAGAGAATGGAAGAGGTGTAGACAGCCCCCTTGGAGGACCAAGCACTAGGACACAGCCACTTGGTGCCATCACAGACAGTATCTTAGGGGAGCCAAGATCAGAGCAGGGCTTTAAGGCTGTGAAGGAAAGTAAGGGATGAAGATGAGACAGGCATCATGGGCAGAGCAACGGGACATGATGGAAAGTGATAAAGCCATCTGTCCAGGCTGATGGAAACATCGTGATGGCGGAAAGCCACAGTGGGCTGGACAGGTTGCACACTACTAGTTTAAGCTTAAACGGGTTTTCTCATGAAAGGGCAGTGTGTCCCTTTTCCAAGAGGCTGATGTGTACAATGTGAGAGAGGAACAACCCAGTTTTTATGACTGAGGCACTAAAGGTCACCAGATGGGGAAAGATCCATGAGTTTATATATGGGAGATGGGTTCAAATCCTGTCCCTAATGCTAAAGGATCAGGGGGCCTTCTCATTCCCTTGCCTTAGTTTCCTCATCTGTAAAAGAGAAATCATGGTGGCTGGGCCCTCTTCCTCACAGGGTTATTGAGGGCTATGATACCAGGACATTATTTGTGCTCTCAAATTGTGAGCTGGGGATCCAGAGGTTCTCTGAGCCTAGGCAGTGGGAGAGTTAAGGGGAGGTAGATAATCAAGCCTGAGTATTTTGCACTCTCTAGAGAGGGGTCGCCTCCTTCCCACCAGGGATGGTCTTCTATAGCACTCCCTCACCTGTCACCACCAGGGCCAGGGCTTCACTGAACTCTGACCAGAAGGGCCCCTGCCCATAGCGGCAGCAGTAGCTTCTTGCATCTGTCGTGTAGTCTACATTCCTGAGCACAAACTCCGCCACATGCCGGGATGCAATTGTCTCATTTCTAAATTCTCCATCGTTCCACAGTTGGAATGTGTCACTCTCCAGGTGGCCTTGGCACCTTAGGGTCACATCTGCTCCCTTGGGGACCACAGGACTGGGGACAGCCCAGAGGGTGGGCCTCGGAAGAGTGTCTGAGAAAAAACAGAGTCCAGATTTTCAGGGACATCTCATTCAGCTGTCCCTGAGTCATCCCATTCAATCATCCCAATATCCCTTGTTTTCCCAGTTTTATTATTGTGGGAAAATCTATCTGGGCTGAGTGAAGAGACAGAGAGGGAAGAGGGCAGAAGAGTGCTGGGAACAACTTACCCATCTGTGCCTCAATTATCCAGTCCAGACACAGTCCTGTAAGAGAAGCTCTGGTTTTAGGTGACTCCTCTCAGCTCTTACTGATCCCATTCACAGCTTTTGCCAGTGCCTCTGAACCTCTAATTATTTTTGGACAAAATATGGGGGAAGAGCCCTTTGACCAGACAGTGTGGTCCCTCTCTGACCAAGAAGATTCTCTCTCTTCCTTAGGGTTTTTCTCCATCCCTCAAAGTCAGCCAGCCAAGGACCTTACTGTCCCTCCTTCCCAAGACCTGGCCCTGGAGACTCACCAACAGAGAGTAGGAAAGTGCCTATTGGGCCCATGGTAGGTCTTCAGCTGCCTTCTGGGATGCACAGACTCAACTGTGCTGAGGGAAAAAGGGAGGAGGACAAGAGGCTGGTTCAGGATGTGGTGACCAGCCCTGTCACTATCCCCACCCCCAAATGCAGGCCCCACAATATCCACTCTAATACTGACAAAAGGACCACGGCTCCTCAAGGCTTAGCTCTGAAAGAATCAGTGTCATAAAGTTAGCGTAGCCTGGCAAAGACTAGGGGCTTTGAGGATATCTAGGATTGAAGGCCACTAAAGTGGACCAGGAACCCCCATAAATCCACAAACATGACTTGAAAGGACTAGTGTCCATTTTCAAAAAAATACCTTAGTCTGCTTGGACTGAGGTTGAACACAAAGGCCTAATGCCATGGCCCCCGAAGACTTAGTCTCAGACCCTAGGCTCAATCAGTTATTCAGCACTTTTATTGTTTAATAACATTTAATTTACCCCCAATTACTCATAAAAATATTTTAAACATTCATTTTTTAAGCTTTGAGTGCCAAATTCTCTCCCCTCCTACCCACTGTCCCTCTCCTGCTCCCTCCCACCCTTCCCAGCTCCCTGAGACAGTAGGCAATCTGATTTAGATTTTACATGTGCAATCATGTAAAACATTTTTCCATGTTAGTCATTTTATGGAAGAGATCTCAAACAAAACAAAAGAAGAAGAAAGGAAATGAAATATAGTATAGCTTTCAGACTTCATCAGTTCTTTCTTGGAGGGCAGATGGCATCTTTCATCTTGAGTCTCTAGAATTGTCTAGGATGATTACATTGCTGGGAATAACTAGATCATTCCTAGTGGTTTATCAAAAAATATTGCTGTCAGGAGTGTTCAGTATGAGGTAAACTATCAACATAATTGATCATTTCAATAACGAAACCAACAGGAACTATGTGATTATTTCAATAGATGCAGAAAAAGCTTTTGACAAAATATAACACCATTCCTATTAGAAACCCTGGAGAAGATGGGAATAAGTGGAATATTCCTCAAAATGACAAATAGTGTCTGTCTAAAACCATTAGCAAGTATGATCTGTAATGCAGATAAGCTAAAAGCCTTCCCAAAAAGATCAGAATTGAAGCAAAGATATCCATTGTCACCACTACTATTCAATATACTACTAGAAATGCTAGTTGTAGTAATGAGTAGTAGAAATTGAAGGAATTAGAATAGGTAATAAGGGGGGAAAGTTATCATTCTTTGAAGATGACATGATGACATACTTACAGAATCATAGAAAATCAGGCAACAAACATACTGAAACAATGACTTTAGCAAAGTTACAGAGTATAAAATAAACCCACATAAATCATCAGCATTTCTCTACAGTATCAATATAGTCCAAAAGAAGAGATAGAGAAATCTCATCTAAAATAACTATAGACAATATAAAATACTGAGAGTCCACCTGCCAAAACAAATCCAGGATTACATGATCGGAACTGCAAAACACTTTTCATACAAAGCCAAATCTAAACAATTGGAAAGACAATAATCGGTTGTGGGTAGGCTAAGCCAATATTATAAAAATTATAATTCTACCTAAATTAATTTACCTGTCCATTTCCATACCCAAACTACCTAAAAATTATTTCATAAAGCTAGAAAAAATGATAAAGTTCATCTGGAAGAACAGAAGGCCAAACATATGAACGGAATTAATTTTTAAAATATGAAGGAAGGTGTTTTAACAGCACATGATATCAAATTATTATAAAGCAATGATCATCAAAGCAATATGCTCCTGGCTAATAAATATAATAGAGGACTAACAGAATAGATAAGGCACTCACCGTGCAATGATAAATGACCAAAGTAACCTAGTGTTTGACAAACCCAAAGATCCATGCTTGTAGGAGGATTCACTATTTGACAAAAACTGCTGGGAAAACTGGAAAACAGTACAAAAGAAATTAGTCATAGACCAACACCTCACACCATATACCAAGGTAAAGTCAAAACAAAATATATGATTTAGAAATAAAGAGAGACTCCATAGGAAAACTTAGAGAGATCAAAAAAGTTTACCTGTCAGACCTATAGATAAGAGAAGAATTTAAGTCAAAACAAGAAATAGAGAACATTATGAGAAATAAAATAGAACACTTTGACTACATTAATTATTCTGCACAAACAAAAGCAATGCAATCAAGATTAAAAAGCAAACAATAACCTGGCAAAATATATGGGTCAAATTTATAAAAAAAACAAAGCATTTCCCAACTGACAAATGGTCAAAGGATATAAACAGACAATTCTCAGATGAAGACATTAAAATTAATTTAATCATATGAAAAAATGCTCCAACTCACCATTGACTAGAGAAGTTCAAATTAAAATAACTGTGAGGTAACAACACTCACATCCATCAGACTGGATAACATGACAAAAAAAGGAAAATGATAAATGTTACAGGGGATGTGGGAAAATCAAAACAGTAATGCACTGCTATTGGAGCTGCAAACTGATGCAATCATTTTAGAGAGCAATTTTGGACCATGCCCAAAGGGACAGCAAACTGTGCATATCCTTTGGCTCAGCAATACCACTACTGGGTCTATATCCCAAAGAAATTAAAGATAGGGAGAAAGTGCAAAAATATTTATAGTAGCTCTTTTTGTGATGGCAAAGAACTGGAGACTGAATACCACTCTCCATTTCCTCCATAATTTTTTCTGTACTATAAACAATATATGTCTTGTTTCACGTGACAGAGAAATCTGTATTATAAGATAATATATGTATGACCTCAAAGTTGTGATAAATTTATCCAAGGGTTCATTGATTAGGTCCTGCTACCAATCTCTGAATCAATGACACAAAGATAGTTTTCTGATATTTTATTTGTGCCCAGAATGCAGGCTTATCTAAAAAGGCAAAGTCAGAGAGCCTAGAGCCATTGTCAACTTCAATAACATTATTTAGCATGTGAAAACATAATCAACATAAAAAATGAAATTTTACAAAAATCAAAAGAGAAAGATAAGAATATATACCTCAGAAGAGAAAATCTCATACCCCTGCCTGTGGAAGCTGTGGTTTCTTTCTCAGTCTTGATTACACAGGTAGTATGATGAAGTTGGGGTTCTCTTATGATTTAGTTTAGTTGTTTTTCAGCTTTGTCCAAGTCATTGTGACCCCATCTGAGTGGTCTCTTTTTCTTAATTGACAAAGATACGGAGGTCATTTTAAGATAATTTTGATTCCCTTCCTTAATTTAATCAAAAGATTGTTGTGGCTTAATGGGTATCAGTAATTGTACTGATGAGATGAATAAAATAATATTGTTAGATATTATTGCTGCAAGAATAAAAATTACAATTAATTAATCAACTATGCATTGATGATTACCATTACTTATATTTGATTTATAAGATAGAATTGTTTTATTTATTATGAGTTTATTTTAACTTGCATTAGGCACTTGTGTTAGCAATACTTCCCCATCCTCATGAATCACTACCACCTACACCTAAGTGACCTGTGCCTTCAAACCACAACTTCCTGGGTAACCTAGGATACTGCTGGCCAAACACTAGTGTTTGATGGCCTACAGAAAGCCCCAGCTGACATAGACTGTAGTTGATAGCCAACCGCTGATGACCTTTGGAAGGCCCACTGACAAAGTGTTTGTGGTTGATATACATTATCCTTATGATTCTCCTGGTTCTAAAGATTACCCCGATCATAGGAGTTTCTCCACTTCTGAAGGACCAAGGACCACTAAAGGGCCTCTCGAGGTCTATATGACCCATCAGCACATGAGCATCAGGTCCTTGACCATGAAGAAAGTCTTGGATCCAATTCCATAGGGACTACTCATTTCCTTTATAAATTGATACCTGCTCAGAACTCTGCCTCAATTGCCTTTTACTGTGGATTGGAAATTTGGGGGCCCACAGTTTGCCATTTCTTTCTCCAGTTAATTTGGGGAAAGGGAAGCAAGCCAGAGAAGTGACTTTTCTAGTATCACACAGCTAGTAAATATCTGAGGCCAAGTTTGAATTCAGGAATATAAGTCTTCTTGATTCCAGCTCAGATATTCTAACTACTGTGTTACCAATTGTTACTTCTTACCGTAGTCATAACAAGAATTCTGAGTCAGAGATTCTTTCCCACAATGGTCTTTCTCATATGATAGATAGTTCCTGGGCTTAGACTTAAATTATATTTGTGCTGAGTCTTGGACCAAATACATTTTATCAACTGTGCCTCACTATATCCTCCCGTTTGTTTGTTGGTAGGAATTCCTAAAGGTAGATATAATCATTGGGAAACATTGTATAGAATGCAAAGACAAATTAATGCAATTACTTTTTTCTGTCTTTATTTTTAGCTCTTTTTCATTTTCTTTTTTATTATATACTTAGTAACCACCAACAAAAAAATATAACTAATTAAATACATAAGAAATTATGGGGAAAACCACGTACTCCACCTTGTTTACAATTTGTTTAAAATATGTAAATTATATGTGTGCTAATATAAACATCTAATTTTGAGTTTCCTTTGGATTTGTTTAACTTGGGTACTTTTCTCTTGATTTTGTGACTTTAATTTAATCATGGAATATGTTATTCTTATTCTCTTTTTTGTCTCCCTTATATATTCCCATATATTTTCTTTATATATCCAATATTTGTCATTTCTAATAATGTAATGCTATCCATAACATTCAAATATCACAATCTATTCAACTATTTTTCCCAATCATTGCATGTGGGCTGTTTCCACTTATTTTTTCTTAACAAAGCTTCTATGAATATTTTCAAACATACACAGCTTTTTACCTCCTTTAATGCCCTTAGGACCAAAACTAAGTAATGGAATCTCTAGGTCAGTGAGCATGGACAGCTTTACAGCTCTTACTATATATTTCCATCTTGATTTCTAAAAAAAAATAAAATCACAGCTGCTTTAGCAATGTAATGTTAGGCTGTTTCTCCATGTTCCTACATTTAATTTAATCACTTCTGCTCATCTGGTTCTCAGGCAACATATATGGACAAAACCATATTTTGCTAGATTGGTCCTTAGGCAGCAAAGACATTTTGTTGCCAGGACAATATTCATTCCAAACAAGTCTTTCCAACTTGGTCATACCCAGTGGAACTTTTGGTCAGTGCCATAATCCTTCAAGAATGCAGGATTACCTCCATAGTATGATGAGTGCTGAAGTAAAATTTTGCAGACTATTTATGCTCTCTAAGCCATTGTTGTCCCACTGGGAACTTTCTTTGGATATTCTGTTTGCTCAGGCTTAGATCTTCTAACCTCATAAAAGGGGGGAAGGGGAGGGAAATCTCCAGATATCAACTTTATTTGACTTATGTAAGGTTTTATTCAACTCCTTATCTTCTTTCTTATTTATTTTTTATTAGATTTATCTAGTTCTGAGAGGGAAAAATTAAAGTCTGTCGCTATTATTATTTTGTTATGTATTTCCATATATACCTGAAAGATTCATATATGAATTTGGAAAGCTTATATAGGCATAGGCCTAACTCTGGACCTAGATATGACCACAGGGTATTTGTTCAAGGACAGGTGTAAAGGAGGATATCTTGTGGGACCCTGGCCAGGCCCCAGGTGGGTGTCTAACCATTTATATGCTGACAGTTTCTGGGAACTCGACACTTCCAAAAAACTGTAAATAGTCCCATGGATCTTTCAGGGAGGGTTGGCCCCCTCTCTTGGGAAGATTCTCAGACCCAAAATTGTTTAGTCCAACATCTTTGGCTTTGATCCCACACACCCCATTCTTTGCCAAGATTAGCAGGTTATGCAAAACATACTGGCCAAAAGCCACTTTTGTCTAGGACCCCCATCAAGGTCCTTAGGAAGCCCTCAGCCCTCTGGAGTCTCACCCATGGAGAGGACACTCTGCCCGGGACCTTCCCAGTCGGGACTCTGGATGGCTGTACCGGGACCCCCAGCCTTGTGAACCCAGGAGTTGGTGTCTCCCCCGATCTGGTGATGTCTTCTTGGCTTATATACGCTCTTATTGGTTTCGCTTTTGTACTTCTTGGTTGTATATTTATTGTTGCTATAAATCAGATATTTCACTGCCCATTTTATAATTAATAAATAATTCTTACTGAAAACTGTGGTGCCAGAGTGTCCTTGCGTAGGAGCGAATCCAAACACGGGTCTCTCAAGGAGACAAATCCCCTTAACAAGGCAATACCTCATTTCGTTTTTCCTTTAAAAATCTGGGTGTCAGCTCCCTGCAGCCCTGCTCTCTAGAGACCCCTGGTGGCCAGGGCGGGAGTAGACCGATGGGCTTCAAAGAGCACCCCAACTGGGGGTTTCCACCTTTCTCAGCTGGAGGAAGCTGCTTTTGTTTCTGCATGGGAGAGGTGTTTAAGAAGAGGAATGAGAAGAGCTGACCTGGCAGGAAAGAAAAAGGAACTCAAAATGAAGGAAACCAGAGCTTCTGGCACGCCTGCCTCTCCCTTTTCCCTATGTCTGAGGGTTAGGAACTCATAGGTGGAAGAGTGGTAAGGGTGGGCAATGGGGGTGACTTGCCCAGGGTAACATAGCTGGGAAGTGTCTGAGGACGGATTTGAACCTAGGACCTCCCATCTCTAGGCCTGACTCTCCATCCACTGAGCTACCCAGCTGCCCCCTAACCAATTGTTTCTGGATGATAACATGTAATAACATTCATATTGCAGTTCTGAAGGCGATTATGATGACCTAAGTGTAAAGCATTATAGAATATCTAATGGGAATTCAGTAAGGCTGAAGTCAGAACTGAAACTTTATTTTAGGCTTCCCAGAAAACTTTGCCCACTGACAAAAGTGTCTGTAAGCTAACGGGCTTTTGGGAAGAGGGCATGGCTCTTGTATGGTGTTACACTACGCAGGTGGGGGAGACCAGACTGGAAGGCTTTTACACAATACAAAGCAAAACCCATAAACTTGGGAAAACAGGATGTCCATGGAGGGAAAGAAAAAAAAAATGAATGCATCTACTATTCATTCCTTCCTGCCTGTTTAAGACCTAGTGAACTAATCACTAGCACCAAGCATGAAACTCTACCTTTCATAAACATTTATTGAATTTAATTGTTTGAACTTGGAATGTGGGACTGTATAGCAATACTGCTGAATTTAATTACCCTTTTAATGATTTACTCTGTTTCCTTTATTAGGATATATAAAAGAGGTGTGTGTGTGTGTGTGTGTGTGTGTAATCTGGGCTAACATGTGGAATATTGCTGGCATCTGTGATTTGGTCCAGTGAAAATCCCATGTTTTTCTGGTCCCCAAATAAAAGAATCATAGAATTTTAAAGCTGGATAGATAGGGTCTAGAGCTGGAATTTCATTAGACAGGAGACTCTCAGGTGAGGAGTCCCCTTCTCCTGGTGTAAGTTTACACCTTCTCTATACCACTATATAGACTAGGCAGTTTCCCTGACAAAAACAGTGACTGAGAGAGCATAGGTCTCCTGAAGCCCCATTTCTCACTCTTTACTCCCCCTTCCTGTAGTAATTTTGAACCAGCCCTTCTGCTGGGAAGATTACATGGAAAATCTTCTTGGACAGGGGTTCTTAAGCTGCAGCTGTTGCTTGGTTGTTTTAGTCATGCCCAACTAACTTTTTGTGACTCAATTTGGGGTTTTCTTGGCAAAGATACTGGAGTGGTTTGCCATTTCCTTCTCCGCCTCATTTTATAGATGAGGAAACTGAAGTCAACAGGGTGAAGTGACTTGCTCTTAGGCTGGATTTGAACTCAAGAAGATAAAGTCTAACTAACCCCAGGCCCTGCGCTCTATCCACTTTGCCACCTGATTGTCCCAATTTAGAAGCATGTGGTCTTAAAAACATTTTTTGGATGATACTTCAATGTGATTCATTTCCTTTGTAATCATATATATTTTATACATTAAAAACAATATTCCTAGATAAAAAAAATCTGGGTGTCATAACTCTTGATGCATACAGGTGCGATATTGATAGTGCTTCATTATCCATAGTTCCCTCCCTCCAACATAATATAGTTACTCTGTTCATTCCTTTTGATAATATCCATTTTAGCCTCAACTCTGTCAGAGATCATGACTGCTAACCTGGCTTTCTCTGGATCAGCTGAAGAACTGTATATTCTGCTCCAGCCTCTCATCTTTACTCTGTTTGTCTGTCATTTTCAATGTGTTTCTTGTAGAAAACACAGTGTCAGGCCCCTGTTTTTTAGCCTTTATGCTATCCCTTTTCTCCAAAGTGTCAATTCATTCCATTACAATCACTGTCATAGTTACTAGTTGTATATTTCCATCTACTCAGTTCTTTCTCATTTTTTGTTCCCCTCTTCCTTTCTTTCTCTCATATCCCTCCTCAGGTGTCCAATTTCCTTTGACCAATACCTCTTCTATTCCCATCTCTTCCAAAAAAAAATCCTCCCTTGCCTTCTCCCCTTGTCCTCCTAATTCCAAATTGGCCAACCTTTCCAAAAGTTACTTCCTTATCCCTTCCCCCTTGCCTTTTTTTTAAACCCTTAACTTTTGTGTACTGGCTCATAGGTGGAAGAGTGGTAAGGGTGGACAATGGGGGTCAAGTGACTTGCCCAGGGTCCCCCAGCTGGGAAGTGTCTGAAACCAGCTTTGAACCTAGGACCTCCTGTCTCTAGGCCTGACTCTCAATCCACTGAGCTGCCCTCCCTTGCCTTTTAATTCTTATTCTGTCTGTCCTTCTCAAAATCTCTTATTCCCCAACTGCTTCTTAAGTCCCTCATCCTTCACGTTACCCTTCATCCCACTTCTTGATCTGTACTCTTCTCTAGTTATCTCTCCCTTCCTCCTCTTTTCTTATCCCGTTATCCTTCTTTCTCTTAACCCACCCTTCCTTCTCTTATTCCCTCAGTCCCCCAAGTAGACGCCCAGCCCCTCCCTTATCCCATCCCTCTTCTTTCCTGTTCTTTATATGTTAAGAAGATTTTTACCCTTCAAATAGTGTGTGTTATTCACTCTTTATCCCCCCTCTTCCCCTTCTCTATGGCAGTTCCTCCACTCATTCCTTTTCCACATGAGATACCATTCCACCCTGGTCTATTTGACTATCACTTCAAGCTATTCCATTGCATTCCCTTGACTTCACATCTTCCATCCATGCCCATCTCTTCGCAGTATTCAGGCAATGATGCCATTCTCAGGGGCCATAGATAACATTTTCTTATACTAGAATCATAAATTCTTCCCTTCATAGATCTGAAAAGTAAACCATTCTTTGTTCTCCTAGTTTACTTATGGTATCATCCTTTATGTTTGAATCATATACCTATTTTGACCTTATCTTGGTATAGAGTGTGAGATATTGGTCTGTACCTAATTTCTGCCATGCTGTTTTCCAGTTTTCTCAGCAGTTTTTGTCAAATAGCGAGTTCTTATCCTAAAAGCTGGGATCTTTGGGCTTATCAAACACTAGATTACTAAGGTCATTTATCCCCAAATCTATTCCATTGATCCTCCAATCTATTTCTTAGACGGTACATGTACAAGTCATTATTTGATGATTACTGGTTTATAGTACAGTTTCAGGTCTGGTATTGTTAGGCCACCATCCTATGCTTTTTGTTCATTAATTTCCTTGATCTCGACCTTTGGTTGGTACTTTGGTTGGTATGGTACTGAATAAGTTACTTTTATTATGTTACCTCAGCACCTGAAGGAAGTTCTGCTACGGCACCTACAAGCACGCAGACCACCTCCCCCATTGGCAATAACCAAAGACTCCATTGTCTTGGAAGTGATGGCAGCTAACTGGGCCCAGGCCTTCAGCAAATAACTCTCATGGTTGCACACTCCTTCACGCCTCTCCTGCAGCAGCAATCCTGAACAGAGCAAGTATGTCCAGATGTCATTTGGGGAGCCTCCAAAGTCCTCCATTTATTAACAATGAAGTTTGAGTGACTGCCCTTATGGTCCAGCACCTGCCTACTCTAAAGTGTCCCCTACTTTGATCCCCAACCCTGGGCCAGCCTGGGTCTCCCAGCTGAGACCACAACAAATGCACCTGTTCCTAGGGCCCTCTGCAGGTGATTCAGATTCCAGTGGTATCCTCAGGGTTGAAGGCTCCCCAGGCTCAGCAAACAAGCTGAGGTTGCTCTTCCTGCCCTCCAGAGCTGCTTTGTGGATTCCTTCTGTTTGTTCTGTTCCTGCCCCCAGGGCTAGGGCAGTCAGAAACCTTTCTCCCTCATTGTCCTTACCTGTTCAGTTTCACTCCAGACTCCTGTTTTTGCTGCTTTTAGTGCTGGTTTTATAGAGTTATTTTTCGTTGTTTGTGGAGGATTTTAGTAGAGTGAGAAAGCTTCAGACCCTGCTCCATCATCTTCCTATAAGGCATCCCCTGTAAGTACTATTATAAGCATCATGAGGCACAGAATTTTCAAAGCTTCTTTAACCCACCTTGACCCTGGCAACCAACTCAAAATGCCTCACTGATATATCTCCTCATGTATAATGTGTTCTTATTCTGACCTGATCTTCCAATTTGGTTCAGATGATAGTGAATATTGGCGATTTTGATCTGCTACAAAGGTGCAGCTTTCAGTCTCCACTAAGATACAAGACAACCACTGTGACTGGCTGGTAAATAATCAAGGGCCATGTTATTCTGCAATGCTAACTGTCCAGTTCGTAATAGTTTGGTATTACTGACAGATTTATTCATCAATCTTAGGAAATAATGAGTAAGTAATAACAGTATGACACCATGATCTTCACAGGAAGAAGAAAACTCGAATACATTGAACACAAACAGCAAAAACAACAGGAAATCTTTAATGATGATAAAAAGATAAAAAAGAAATATGGTCTCCAGATCAAATCAAATAGTTTAAGCATCTACAAAATAAATACTGCAAAACAAAGGAAATGAACTAAAACTCAATGGGACAGAGGACTCTGTGGAATGTGAGAAGCACATAAAAACACACCACACTGCTACCGAATAGTATTTAAAAACAGAAATAAGAATTACAAGGGCAGAATGTATGACCTGCACAACAAAATATAAAAGTAGACTTATAAACCTGGAGTACTCTCTCCCAACCATGAAAACTGCGTTTTTAAGATAGAGTAGAAATATGCAAACACCTAGAAGAGAGGAATAGAGGAACTATAAACCTCATGAATGTCATACGCTCAGGGTAATCTGTGACTGAGTGGGTAGCCCTGATGGCCTTGATTCCTTTAGAAAATGGTGAAGAGCAGAGGTGACAAATTGCAAAACAAAACAAAACAAAAAAATCTCTGTTCATTAAACATCTCCCAATTACATAGTATTCTCGTTCAAACCACACTCTGGGAACTTTGCATTCTGCATGTGGTCCACAGGCAGAGAGTTGAATAGCTTTGGTCTAAAACCTGAGGATCAAGTAAAAGTGTGCAGTTGTGTTCATCTGTATTTTTCACATCATTAGCTATCTGGAGCAATTTTACATGACTGTTGTGAAGGTTTAAATGTCTTTAAGGAATTCACACTCCTACACTTTAACCATTTTTCTGTTGGAAAATGCTTCTTACTCTTAAGCAGTTTTGACAATTGTCCATACACCTCAGACGGCAACTCCTTAACACAGAAATATACAACAATTAAAAAATATATATATTGATTAACTCCTTGCTATATCTAACAGAATTTGTTGGATTTGTGCAAAGCTTTTTCAATTGCCCTGGTGAACAGCCTCTCCTTATGTGGTAGTGCTTCTGCCCAGATAGTTTGCCCAGTGTCCACTCACCTCTCTGTCTACCTCCCTAGGCTGACTTGAGCTGGACAAAATGACTTACTGTGATATTTTTCCCCTTGGATTTCTTCCCCAGGATTTGGTCTGATAAATTTTCTCTTTGAAGGAGTTTGGAGATATTGTCTGGACTATACTTCTTCCTACTACTCTGTCCTCTTGACTTCACATCTCCATATATCCATTTGGGGCTTTCTCTGGTATGTAGTGTGAACTTTTAATCAGAATTTTATTTCTGCCAGATCAATGTCCAATTTTCCAAAGAGGTTTTTTTAAATATATAGGGAGTCTTTCCCTCAGGTAGTTTGTCCAGCATTCTCCTACTATGTTTAATTACTAAGTATATTAGGTTCATTGATCGGATTTTTTATTTTTATAATATTTTATTTTTTAAAATACCAATGATAGGAGTAAGCCAGGAGTTCTGGTTAAGATGGAGGCAGTGTAAGGAGCAGCTGCTAGATCTCTCCTGACCAAAGCATACAGGACTCCTCAAGGGGAAATAAAAACGAGTCCAGAGGAATGAAGGAACCCCACAACAGGGCGCAGCATTGAAGGTACGCAGAATCAGGGCATTTCCACGCTATAAAGGGGTGAAACAGCCCTCACTAAAACGGGAGAGGAAGAAGCCCCTCCCCCACCCCCCACACCGCACACCTCACACAAGTGGGAAAACAGGACTGGGGCAACCAGATAATCACTGGCAGCCCCGGGGCTTGTACCTGTGTGCTGCAAGACGAGGGACCCCAAGTGGCTGGGGTTGCGCACGGACTTTCCCCGAGCGTCCACATGGGTGAAGGCACCGCCTCCAGCTGGGACAAAGGCCCCTAAAACATGGCCTTTCCCAAGAGCTGAAGGCATCGCCTCAGGTGCGAATAAAGATCTCCAGCCCAAGGACTTTCACTACCTTCTGCAGGGGTGAAGGCAGTGCCCTAAGAGCATCTGCGCAGGCAAAGGCAGTGCCCTAGGCTTGAATAATTATCTCCAGCCCAGGCTTGGACCTCCAGTGAGGACCCGGTGCGGACTGGAGCTTGGCTGTGGAAGCAGCCCCAAAGAGTGCTGAAGGAACCTCGGGCAGAGGGGCAGACTGGGGTCTACCAGGAGGCCTGACCCCGAGGACAAGGAGACCAGAGCCCCCCGGAGCTTGCAAGGCCCAGGCAGACCATGAGTGCAAAGACAAAGCGGAAAAGGGGCGGGGCCAACAATGGCCAGCAATAAGGAAGTCCAGAAGAAAAAGACCATCAAGAGAAACTCTGGAACACTCGACAACTTCTACACAGAGAAAATCCAGACAACAGAGGAGGGAAAACAAAAATCCAAACCTCCCCCCAAAAATGAAAGCTGGTCAACAGCTATGGAAGAGTTTAAAAATGAAATGTTGAGGAAGATGGAAGAAATCTGGCAAGAAAATAACAGTTTAAAAGGCAGAATTTCACAATTGGAAAGTGAGACAAGACAACTGAAGACCAAAAATGACCAGATTGAAAAGGAAAACCAAAAAATTATAGCTGAAAACCAAAACATTAAAGCCGAAAACCAAAACATTAGAGCCGAAAACCAAAACATTAAAGCCGAAAACCAAAATATTAAAGCCGAAAACCAGTCCTTAAAGGCTAGAATCGAACATTTAGAAACCAATGATCTCTCAAGACAACAAGAACAAATAAAACAAAGTCAAAAGACTGATAAAATAGAAGGAAACATGAAATATCTCAATGAGAGAGTGACAGACCAAGAGAACCGGTCTAGAAGAGACAACTTGAGAATCATTGGTATTCCAGAAAAGGCAGAAATTAATAGAAACTTGGACTCCATACTTAAAGAAATTATTCAGCAAAATTGCCCTGAAGTTCTACAACAAGAGGGCAATATAGACATTGAAAGGATCCATAGAACACCCTCTACACTGGACCCAGAAAAGTCAACACCCAGAAATATAATAATGAAATTAAAGAGCTTTCAAGTTAAAGAAAAAAATCTTACAAGAAGCCAGAAAGAGACAATTCAAATATCAAGGAGCACCAATAAGGATCACACAGGATCTGGCAGCCTCAACGCTAAAAGACCGCAAGGCTTGGAATACAATATTCAGAAAGGCAAGATTGCTGGGCCTTCAGCCACGAATCAACTACCCAGCGAAACTAACCATATACTTTCAGGGGAAAGTATGGGCATTCAACAAAATTGAAGAATTCCAAGTTTTTGCACAAAAGAGATCGGGACTAAATGGAAAGTTTGACACTCAACCACAAATATCAAGAGAAAGATGAAAAGGTAAATAAGAAACAGAGGGAAAAGAAAGAAAACTCATAGTCTTTTAAGATTGACTCTTTAAGGGCATAAATAAGATCTAATTATCTGTATTACTAGGTGGAGAAATGCTATGTATAATTCTCTATAGTGAACTCTATACACTATTATAATATTCACTATTATAGCAACCAGAAGAATAATTCATAGGGAGAGGACAGGATACTAAATGGTCTAAGAAGACATGGAGGGTGGGAAAGAGGGGGGGGAATAGTAGGGGACACCAAGAAAAATCCAAGTAAATAAGAAAAATAAGACATTCTATTATACACAAAGAGGGCATGGGAAGGGGAGGGGATTAATAATATCATAAGAAGGAGAGGAAGAGAGCATAATCAAACCTTACTCTCAGTGTAATCAACCCGGAGAAGGAAGAGTAGCTTTATTATGCATCCGGATAAAAAAACTCTATCTAACCCTACTGAGAAAGTCAGAAGGGACAAACCAAAGGGAGCAGGGGAGTGGGGAGGCCAAAAAAGGGAGGGGAGAAGAAGGGGGAGGGAATTAATTTGGTCTTTTAAAAAAACAAAAAGAAAGGGAACAACAAGGGAGGGGGCAGAAAGGGAAGTCAATCAAGGGAGGGGATAAGGGATACCGGCTCAAAGCAAACCACTGGTGTAAAAGAAAATAGTGTAATAAGAAGGAGTGGGTCTAGGGGAGGATACAAAAATGTCAGTGAATCACACAACTAACAATTGTAACTCTGAATGTGAATAGGATGAACTCACTCATAAAACGGAAGCAAATAGCAGAGTGGATCAGAAACCAAAATCCTACCATAGGTTGTCTACAAGAAACACATATGAGGCGGGTGGACATACACAAGTTCAAGGTTAAGGGTATGAGCAAAATCTTTTGGGCATCAAATGAGAAAAAGAAGGCAGGAGTGGCTATCATGATCTCTGACAAAGCCAAAGTAAAAATAGATATGATTAAAAAAGACAGCAAAGGTCATTACATCCTGATTAAAGGCAGTATAAACAATGAGGAAATAACACTGCTCAATATATATGCACCAAGTGGTATAGCATCCAAATTCATAAAGGAGAAACTGGCAGAGCTCAAGAAGGAAATAGATAGTAAAACCATAATAGTGGGAGATCTAAATATTCCTCTTTCAGATCTAGATAAATCAAAACAAAAAATAAATAAGAAAGAGGTAAGAGAGATGAATGAAGTCCTAGAAAAATTAGATTTAATTGATATGTAGAGAAAAATAAATAGGGACAAAAAGGAATACACCTTCTTTTCAGCTGCACATGGTACATTTACAAAGACTGACCATGTTATAGGGCATAGAATCATTGCAAACAAATGCAAAAGAGCAGAAATAATAAATGTAACCTTCTCAGATCATAATGCCATAAAAATAATAATCAGTAAGGGCACCTGGACAGGCAAGTCAAAAACCAATTGGAAATTAAACAATATGATTCTCCAAAACCAAATTGTCAAAGAAGAAATCATAGAAACAACAATTTCATTAAAGAGAATGACAATGATGAGACATCCTACCAAACTCTGTGGGATGCAGCCAAGGAAGTACTCAGGGGGAAATTTATATCCTTGAGTGCATATATTGACAAATTAAGGAGGGCAGAGATTAATGAATTGGGCATGCAACTCAAAAAATTAGAAAGCGAACAAATTAAAAATCCCCAGATGAAAACTAAATTAGAAATACTAAAAATTAAGGGAGAAATTAATAAAATCGAAAGTAAAAGAACTATTGAATTAATAAATAAGACTAGAAGCTGGTATTTTGAAAAAACAGATAAAATAGACAAAGTACTAGTCAATCTAATAAGAAAAAGGAAAGAAGAAAACCAAATTGACAGTATTAGAGATGAAAAGGGAGACCTCACCTATAATGAAGAGGAAATTAAGACAATCATTAAGAACTATTTCGCCCAATTATATGGCAACAAATATAACAATTTAGGAGATATGGATGAATATTTACAAAAATATAAACTGCCTAGATTAACAGCAGAAGAAATAGAATACCTAAATAATCCCATATCAGAAATAGAAATTGAACAAGCCATTAAAGAACTCCCTAAGAAAAAATCACTAGGACCTGATGGATTCACAAGTGAATTCTAACAGACATTCAAAGAGCAACTAATCCCAATACTATACAAATTATTTGATATGAGAAGCAAAGAAGGAGTCCTACCAAATTCCTTTTATGACACAAATATGGTACTGATTCCAAAGCCAGGTAGACCAAAAACAGAGAAAGAAAACTATAGACCAATCTCCCTAATGAACATAGATGCAAAAATCTTAAATATAATATTAGCAAAGAGACTCCAGCAAGTAATTAAGAAGGTCATCCACCATGATCAGGTGGGATTTATACCAGGAATGCAAGGATGGTTCAACATTAGGAAAACCATCCACATAATTGACCATATCAACAGTCTAACAAACAAAAATCACATGATTATCTCAATAGACGCTGAAAAAGCCTTTGACAACATACAGCACCCATTCCTATTGAAAACCCTGGAAAGAATAGGAATAGAAGGACCCTTCCTAAAAATAATAAACAATATATACCTAAAACCATCAACAAGCATTATATGCAATGGGGATAAATTAGAAGCCTTCCCAATAAGATCAGGAGTGAAACAAGGATGCCCATTATCACCTCTATTATT
>NC_058132.1:21856290-21856544 GCF_016433145.1 Gracilinanus agilis
TTCCTAAAAATAATAAACAATATATACTTAAAACCATCAACAAGCATTATATGCAATGGGGATAAATTAGAAGCCTTCCCAATAAGATCAGGAGTGAAACAAGGATGCCCATTATCACCTCTATTATTCAACATAGTACTAGAAATACTAGCAATAGCAATTAGAGAAGAAAAAGAAATTGAAGGTATCAAAATAGGCAATGAGGAGACTAAGCTATCACTCTTTGCAGATGATATGATGGTACACTTAAAAAA
>NC_058132.1:21884923-21907607 GCF_016433145.1 Gracilinanus agilis
AAATGCAATTTTAGAAGCTCATTATTCAGCACTCCCCTAAACATATCTACTTGATGAATATCTAATAAGGGGGAGAAATAATTTTTACAGTCCCTCCCATATTCCTGGATGATGCTAGAAAATCATATGCCTAGTCTTTGGATTCCAATGTCTAGAAGAAGACATCAGCTCATATGTGGTTAAGAGTAATTTTGTTCAATACTTTTCAGTGCAAGACTCAAGAATGCTATCCTGCTGCCCACAGACATACCTGTCTCAGTAGAAATTTGTTCACCCATAATTTCATTTTTTATCACCCCAAACTGAAAGATGCTCTAGGGTAGAGACTTGAAGAGCATTCCTTGGATTTTTAGGAACAAAGGAATGAGGAAATAAGTTTGAAGGACAAACCTGAGACTCAATAGATATAATTCAATATCCAAAATAAAACTTCTCAGACTTGAGCACAGGTCTTTGTGACTGAAGCCAATCTGGAACAATTTGAGGTGGGAAAAGGTGTCATGAGACACTGAGAAGAAAATGGAAGGCCTCATATCAAAAAGTGATCTGAAGGGAATCACTGAAGGGGATTGGGGTGGCAAGAGCAACTCCATAGCCAACTTGGACAAATAGGGAAGAACTAGGTGCTGAAAGGGTCTTGATAAAGATATTATGAGGGAGGGGAAGTTTGAAGGGGGAAGTAAGCATTTCATCTTAGAATCTGTCATAAAGGAGAGAAAAACAGGTTCTAGCCCTCAAAGCACCTTCACCTTGGGAATAACAGTGGAAGGCAAGCAATATCTACGTGGCTGAAACCAAGAGCATTTGATTCAATTCAAGATACCAAAACAAATAGTTTGGAGAAAGGATTGACAAGACAAAGAATAGGCTTGTCTATGGGGGAAGAAGTCAGCCTAAGAGGGATGGGAAGCCATCAAAAAGGACACAAACACATCAGGGAGAAAGAACATGGAGAGAGAATAAAAATACTTGTATGGATATCCAACAAATGATTCCTTGACCAGGGTAGATTGTAACCAATCATAGAGAAGAAAGAAGCCAGAGCAAATAATGGGATAACTTAGAAATCATGGCCCAGTCCTGTGTCATAGATCTCATTCATAACTCTACCCACACTAGTGTGCCCATGCACACAGTCTCTCACACACACACTTGAAAGAGTGCTCTCCCATCCCTACCCCTTGTTCCCAATACCAAACACAGGTTCTGTCCCAGACCCAGAGAAATGAGAAAGGGTCAAAACAAAGGGTGAGTTAGCCTGAGTTCTCTTCAGCATCACTGCTCCAGGACATGGAGGATCATTTTCTTGTACCCATCCAAAACCCAGGACTCTACAAGGGGACACTCATCTTTAGTGAAGGGGAAGAGCAGGACTGAGACCCAGTGTGGTTTCCAGAACTATTGTTTCATGACTTCTCTCCCCTACCACCCTCAAACCTAGACCAAAGTTTTCACATGAAAAACTTGTGATATGAGAGGTGTCTCTTCTCATCACTGCTGTGACTTCCTCTCCTGATGTCAGAGAGGCACAACTTCTAGCCCTGGAGCAACCACAGGCTGTCCTCCCCTTGGGTTCCCTTAATAAAGAGTTAGTTGAATATCAAGGGAAATAATGAAAAAAAAACATGAAGGAAGGTGGCCTAGCAGTACCAGATGTTAAACTATACTATAAAGCAGCAGTCATCAAAACAATATGGTACTGGCTAAGAGACAGAGGGGAGGATCAGTGGAATAGACTTGGGGTAAGTGACATCAGCAAGACAGTGTATGATACAACCAAAAGAGCCCAACTTTGGGGACAAAAATCCACTATTTGACAAAAACTGTTGGGAAAATTGGAAAACAATATGGGAGATATTAGGTTTAGATCAATATCTCATACCCTACACCAAGATAAATTCAGAATGGGTGAATGACTTGAATATAAAGAAGGAAACTCTAAGAAAATTAGCTGAACATAGAATAGTATACCTGTCAGATCTATGGGAAAGGGAAATTTTTAAAACAAAGCAAGAGTTAGAAAAAATTTCAAAATATAAAATAAATAATTTTGATTATATTAAATTAAAAAGTTTTTGTACAAACAAAAACAATGCAAACAAAATCAAAAGGGAAACAACAAACTGGGAAGAAATCTTTATAACAAAAAAATCTGACAGAGGTCTAATTACTCAAATATACAAGGAGCTAAATCAATTGTATAAAAAAATCAAGCCATTCCCCAATTGATAAATGGGCAAGGGACATGAATAGGCAATTTTCAGATAAAGAAATCAAAACTATCAACAAGCACATGAGAAAATGTTCTAAATCTCTAATAATTAGAGAAATGCAAATCAAAACAACTCTGAGGAACCACCTCACACCTAGCAGATTGACTAAAATGAGAGAAGGGTAGAGTGATGAATGTTGGAGGGGATGTGGCAAAATTGGGACATTAAAGCATTGCTGGTGGAGTTGTGAACTGATCCAACCATTCTGGATAGCAATTTGGAACTGTGCCCAAAGAGCTCTAAAGGACTGCCTGCCCTTTCATCCAGCCATACCATTGTTGGGTTTGTACCCCCAAAGAGATCATAGATAAACAGACTTGTACGAAAATATTTATAGCCACACTTTTTGTGGTGGCAAAAAAATTGGAAAATGAAGGTATGCCCTTCAATTGGGGAATGGCTGAACAAATTGTGGTATATGCTGGTGATGGAATACTATTGTGCTCAAAGGAATAACAAACTGGAGGAATTCCATGTGAACTGGAAAGACCTCCAGGAATTGATGCAGAATGAAAGGAGCAGAGCCAGAAGAACATTGTACACAAAGACTGATGCACTGTGGTAAAATTGAATGTAATGGACTTCTGTGCTGGCAGCAAAGCAATGACCCAGAACAATTCTGAGGCACTTATGGTAAACAATGCTACCCACATTCAGAGGAAGAACTGCAGGAGTGGAAACAGAAGAAAAACAAATGCTTGAACACATGGGTTGATGCAGAAATGGTTGGGGATGTAGACCCAAAATGACCACACCAATACAACTATCAATAATATGTAAATAAGTCTTGATTGATCACACATGTTAAAACTAGTGGAAATGTGCGTTGGATATGGGGGTGGTGGTGAAGGGGAAAATAAAAACAAGAATCATGTAACCATGGAAAATTTTTCTAAAGAAATAAAATATTTAAATTAACAAAATAAAGAGTTAGTTGATGTAATTAGAAAGAAGCTAACAAGCTAATGAGGAGCTATCTATGTTGATTTTAGAAACTGGGTGTCCAGAGAGGATGGATTCATCCTCTTTAGTCTTGGTCCTCTGGTCCATACTCATCCCTGTCTTTGAGGGCCCAGTGCTGGATAGTTCCTCCATCAGCACTCCTGAATTGAGGTTAGCAGTTATAAATCAGAAGCAAAGGGGCATCCTAGCACCTGGGCAGTCTCTCTTTGACCTTAGTGATTGATCCTTTCTGTTCCATAGACACTTTCTTCCCCCGATCTCTATAACCCAAGAGTGTCTCTAATTCTCCCTCTATTTTTAAGCCCAGCCTTAGGACTCTCCAAAGCAAAATGGGTGGGAAGATATACATGAAGGAAAGGGAATGGGGCTCCAGCCCCCTCCTCAGCTTCCTGACTCATTCCTTATTTTATCAGAGCTCCATAGGATCTGTCTTATTTTCTTCAGTCTACCACAAGGCATTCTCTGGGTGGATTCACCTGTTTCTATTTGAACTGTACCTGCTCAGCCTGTGACTGAGTGATTGATTAATTGATTGGATTGTCTAGGTCTTATACACAACAAGTTTATACCTTTGATTGCTTGATTCCGTAATTTATAGAAGAGTTATTACTTGATAGCAGCTAAATGACATAGGAGATTGAGCATTGGATCTGGAATAGGGTAAGTCCTGCCTCCGTCATTGGTCAAGTCATTTAAACGCTCCATGCCTCAATTTCTAAAAAATAAGAATAATGATAGTACTTACCTCTCAGAGTTGTTGTGAGATCAAATAAGATAAAATGTAAAGTACTTTGTAAAACTTGAATTGTATATAAATGCTACTTAGTAGTAGTAGTAGTAGTAGAAAATCAATAATAGTCAATAAAAATCTATTAAGTACCTGCCATATACCAGGCACTTTACAGGAAAGGCAAAAGAAAATCCCTGTCCTTAAGGGGCTTACAATGGGAAAAAAAGATATGAATATTATTTTTTCCTTCCTAAGTGTTATACTCTCCATAAGAATGTGTAGTACTCACCTCACACCTATTGGATTGGCCAATATGTCAGTAAAGGAAAGTGGTAAATGTTGGAGGCAATGTGACAAAATTGGGACACTAATATATTGTTGGTCAAGTTGTGAACTGATCCAACCATTTTGAAAGACAATTTGGAACTATACCCAAAGGGCTATAAAATTGTGCATACCCTTTGCTCCAGTAATACCACTATTGTGTCTATATCCCAAAGAGACAACAAAAAAAGGGTAAAGGACCTACTTGTACAAAAATATTTCTAGCAGCTCTTTTTGTGGAGACAAAGAATTGGAAATTGAGGGCTGTCCATCAATTGGGGAATGGCTAAACAAATTGTGGTACATGTTGGTGATGGATACTATTGTGCTATAAGACATTATAAGCAACATGATTTCAGAAACAAGTTGGAATGATCTGCAGGAACTGATGCAGAATGAAACAAGCCGAACCAAGAGAACATCGTACACAGTAACAGCAATATTGGACAATGATTATCCGTGAAAATTTGGCTACTCTCATCAATGCAATGATCTGGGGCAATCTTGAAGGACTTATGATAGGGAATGCTATTCACCTCCAGAGAAAGAACTGTTGGAATTGTCTTTCACATCAGTGCATTTTTGGTTATGTATGAGTGTGCTCTTACAACACTGACCAATATGGTAGAGTAGTTTGCATTACAATAAAATTTTAAAAAATTAAACACCTCTCCAAAATATTAATATGCTTTCAGGGCTGCTGTACAAGCAACCTCCTTATGTCTTTCTTTAGACATAAGCTATTCAAATTACTCACTACTTTTGCTTTTCTTGTTCAGAACAAATTAAGTGCTTAAAAAATACTTTTTCCATTCCATTCAAGTCACCCTTCAGAGTAAGATTCAAATTCTGTGAGCTCCATAAATTAATTTACAGACAAAAATTGGTCAACTTAAGTCACTCCACCTTTCCCTCTCAAAACAGAGTCGGGGGTGAAGACTTACAAGGGATCATTTTTTTCTTATAACTTTTCTTTATTTATTTAGAATATTTTTCCATGGTTACATGATTCATGATTTCCTCCCCCTTCCCTCCCCCTTCCCTGAGCTGACAAGCAATTCCACTGTGTAATACATGTATCTTTGTTCAAAACCTATTTCCATGTTATTCATATTTGCAAAAGAGTGATCTTTTAGTGCCAAATCCCCAATCATATGCCCATTGAACCATGTGATTGATCCTATGTTTTTCTTCTGCTTTTCTACTGTAATAATGAAAATAAATGTAATGTGTAATAATTAAAATGCTCATGTAATATTTAGAAATTGGTTTTGTTAAATAATATTAGTAAAAAAAATGTTGCGGTCACCATTTATAAAATTAACTCATGTCACAAAGATGATAGTGGCTTTTAACAATTTAATTTAATATATATCTAGTGTAAAAAAGAAATAAAGAAGGAAGAAAGTAGAAAATTATTTTCTAGCCTACCACCCTAAAGTGTGGTCCACAGAATTTCAGTTCACTCCCATGTAGTTCTGATCTCCATGTGGAAGTCCAGATGTCTATTCAGAGCAAGAGTCTTACCAGCCCATAAGAGTCCAGATGTCTATTCAGAGCAAGAGTCTTACCAGCCCATAAGAGTGTCTTACATCTGAACCACCAATGCCAAATGGAGTAGAAGAATCAATCCCAGCAAACTCATGCCAAAATCCTTGATCTCTTCTACTGACTCATCTTTTATAGTCCTTTTCTCCACGGCCCTTCCTGTCTCTCTTAGCTAGTCTATCACATCTCAGGAACCAATCAAATTCTCTCTGACTCAGACCCCCTAACCCTTAGTTCCAGGTCATGTTTCTGGGCTCTTAACCTGTGACCTCTGTTTGGAGCATTCCAACCATGCTAATGGGATGGGTCTGACGGAGGAAAAGAAAGTTCACAATCCTGAGAGGGAGGGGTTTCCTTTACACACTACTCCCAGAGTTCTTTCTCTGGATGTGGATAGTTTTCTTTCTCGTAAGTCCCTCAGAATTGTCCTGGGTCATTGCATTGCTGCTAGTAGAAAAAGTTTGTTATATTCAATTGTGCACAGTGTATCAGTCTCTGTGTAAAATGTTCTGGTTCTGCTACTTTCACTCTACAGCAGATCCTGGAGGTTCTTCTAATTCATATAGAAAACCTCCAATTCATCATTCCTTCCAGCACAATAGTATTCCATCCCCATCAGATACCACAATTTGTTCAGCCATTTCCCACCTGAAGTTTTTTGCCACCACAAAGAGCATGGCTATAAATATTTTTGTGCACATATTTTTTCTTATTTTCTCTTTGGGGTGCAAACCCAGCAGTGGTATTTCTGGATCGAAGGTCAAGTAGTCTTTTAAAGCCCTTTGGACATAGTTCCAAATTGCCTTCCAGAATGGTTGGAGCAATTCACAACTCCATCAGCAGTGTATTAGTGTCCCAATTTTGCCACATCCCCTCCAACATTTATTACTTTCCTTTGCTGTCATATTAGTCAAACTTTTAGGTGTGAGGTGGTACCTCAGAGTTGTTTTAATTTGCATGTCTTTAAACAGGAGGGATTTAGAACACTTTAACTTTCTAAAAGGTACTTAGGTCTGGCTGCTAATCCATATCAGCCAATCAATTTGGAAAGTACCCATGTGGGTGCTCACTCTGCCAGAAAACCTAAAAAAGCGCCAAATGTCTCTCCCTTCCTTCACATTCTCAACACTGAGACCTGAGATTAGGAAAGCAAGTGGTTAATTGTAAGAACTGACTGAACCACACTGAGTCCATCTTGTGACTCAGTTCTGGAGGTAACTTGGTTTCTGTTCAATTATGGGGCTAGTTCAATTGTCAACTTTTTTCAATTATGGAAATTAGGAGAAAACCTTATTGCATTGTTTGTACAAAGCCCTGCATGGATGGGAAACTAGATCACTTGTACCTGCTGTTTAGAAGACCTTTAATCAAGGCCCTGGGTCCATGGTGGCAAGCCTATGGCACATGTGCCAGAGGAAGCACTCAGAACCCTCTCTTTCGGCAAATACACCATTGCCCCAGCCCAGAGTTCACCAGAGTTAGTTACTAGGAAGCCAGAGGGAAGGGGTGGAGAGGGGTCAGGGGCCAGGCTGCTCCCCTCCCCCTCTCCCTCTGTGTGCTTAAGGACATTTCTCACTATCACCCACCCCTCTAAAAGGTTCTCCATCACTGACCTGGGTTATGCGGATCAGAAAGGCAGTCAGATTCTAAGACTGATATAAGGAGTTTTCTTATAATTTTAAATAACAAGCAACTCATATGTCCTTTTTTAATCCCTTAGTTTGTGTCAGTATCAATTCTAAGACAGAAAATCATCAAGGACTAGGTAAACAGAGTTAAGTGACTTGTCCAGGGCCACCCAGCTAGGAAGTGTCTTAGGCCAGATTTGGACCCAGCATCTTTCAACTTCAGGTCTGGCACTCCATCCACTTCTGTACCTAGTTGCCCCAATTCATATGTCTTATCTGAAAATTGAAAAACGGGCCCCATACTAACCAATCCATGATTGTTTGTATATTCCTTTGATCATTTACTGACACTTGGAAGAAACAGGACATCTCTTTTTCTGAGATATGGAAATTATACCTGTTCACACTCCCCCTCCGAATTTAGAAAAGTTCCTATTCTTTCATCCAATTAAAAACTGGATTACATCATGTCATCTTACATTAATTTGCCTTATTTGATTGCTTGTTTTTAATATGTAAAAGTCTATTTCCCTCTATATTTTGGGCCCAACCCTAAGTTAAGGAATGGTCCTGATCCCAATTTTTCCCTGCCACAGATCACAGACCATCCCACCAAAGAAGGTTATCTAATAAACAAAATCATAGAACTGCAAGAATTAAAAAATCCTATGAGATCACAGAGTCCAACCAGTCCATTCTACATATGGGTTCAAAAGAGGAATACAAGAGAATGGCATTTATACCAATAAAGATAGTGATACTCATATTACCCCCTCCCAAAAGCAATTGAAAGATAAATGTTTTATAACCCATAAAGGGTAATTAATATGTCAAGTCATCATCATTATTTTCATCATCAACTTCATTGCCATCATTATTGTCTCCGCTATTAATGTCATCAAAGATAATTTAGGACATGAAGATGGATAGAGAGGAAATAGTAATGCACAGACAGCAGGACTCATGAGCTTTGCTGGAAGAGATGGACATTCTAGATTGGAATGCAGAAAGAGTTGTGAAGGAAAGTGAACTGCCAAGGCTGGAAGAGGGAGCTGAAGTTTTGCAGCTGGGATCTCACTACTGTCTGTTACCTAAAACCCTTTGGAGATCAACATCAAGAAAGTGTCTAGGTTGAGGAAAGGTAAAATCACTGCTCTTGGGTGGACCAAGTTCAGAGAGCCTATCTCCCTAGTACTGTGGATTTAATAGCTGACCAACGATTTGTTCTAGTACTTATATCATGCAGGATTCAACTCGGATTAGTATCTGCTGTGGTGTGAGAATATCCTTGTCTCCAGAAGCCCTTTAGCAGCCACCTTTGTGTTCAGCCAGTCAGTCTATCTGTCTGTGCCATATCCAGAGAGAAGTTAGCCAAATCCCATTCTGAACTGACAGTTGGCTTGGCTCTCTTTCTTAGATTAGTCAAAATCTCTCCCACAATCCTTCCCTTTCTTTATCATCATTAAACTGTTTTATGACTTCCTTTGTTCCTTCTCCAAAACCCAGAGGGCCCACTATAGTGGCAGAGTTGATCTGGATGACAACTGTCACCACTCATTCCCCAAGTCCTGTGTTTGTGGGGGTGGATGAGATTTCCCAGTGTGTTATTGTGGGTCAGGCAGTTAACACACTTTAACCCTTCATTCCTCCTTCATTTCCTTCTCCCTCTACTAAACCCCCTGTGTTATTATTATCTATTACAGTATACAAGAGTAATGCTGAGTCATTTCAAAAAGAAGAAGAAGAACTGGGAGGAGGGAAGAAGCACTGCCAGTCAGGATCTAGAGGACTTGGCACTTGAGAAGGTCATCAAAGGAAACTAGATATTATAGAAAGCACAAGAGACGGAAGACAATAGTATGGGAAGGAACATTGTACAGGCAAATGTGCTGAAGTAAGACTTTTTTTCCAAGTTGAAAATTTTTATTTAATTAATTGATTTAGAATATTTTTCCATGATTACATGATTCATGTTCTTCCCTTATCTCTTCCCACCCACCCTCCAATAGCCATCAAGTAATTCCACTGGGTTTTACATATGTCACTGATCAAGACCTATTTCCATATTATTGATATTTGCCTTAGGGTGATCGTTTAGAGTCCACATTCCCAATCTTGTCCCCATCGACCCATGTGATCAAGCAGTTGTTTTTCTTCTGTTTCTACTCCCACAGTTCTTTCTCTGGATGTGGATAGCGTTCTTTCTCATAAGTCCCCCAGAATTGTCCTGGAATATTGCATTGCTGCTAGTAGAGGAGTCCATTACATTCGATTGTACCACAGTGTATCCATCTCTCTGTATAATGTTCTCCTGGTTCTGCTTCTTTCATTCTGCATCAATTCCTAGAGGTTGTTCCAGTTCACATGGAATTCCTCCAGGTCATTATTCCTTTAAGCACAATAGTATTCCATCACCAACAGATACCACCATTTGTTCAAGCATTCCCCAATCGAAGGGCATTCCCTCATTTTCCAATTTTTTGCCACCACAAAGAATGCAGTGATAAATATTTTATACAGTCTTTTTCCTTATTATCTTTTTGAGGTATAAGCCCAGAAGTGGCATGGATGGATCGAAAGACAGACAGCCTTTTAAAGCCCTTTGAGCATAGTTCCAAATTGCCATCCAGAATGGTTGGATCAATTCACAACTCTGCCAGCAATGCATTAATGCCCCCATTTTTGCCAACATTCATTACTTTCCTTTGCTGCGTAGGACTCTTTCCACAGAACTTCAAACACTAGGGAATCTTCCAGGGTTTGGTAGGAAGCGAATGTTTATTCCTCTTTGCTCCTTTTTCTGCCTTCTAGATTCTTGGTCTAGCTACTTAAGCCTTGGGTCCCTTTTAGAGCTCTTTCCTTGCTCCTCCTCCAGTGATTCCAGGCATCACCTAGGATGAACCCTAGAATTATAAGAATCAGTGTGGCCAAGCCAATTTGTATGAGATTCTCCACGGTATAATCCTTTTGGATGGAATCTGAGGAACAGAAGGACAGAAACTGTTATTGACACAAAAATGATACTTCTCTATTTCAAGAAGCCTTTTAAATGCCCCATACTCTAGCCCAGTCCATTCTCCCTTCCTGTTAGTTGGAAGTTCCCATCAACTCGCCTGTCTTCAACTCTGGACAGCTTGGTCTGGGATAGGATCCCAATGGAGTTCCTGTGAAGAAGAAAAGGCCAAAGAAAGAAGTTGAGACTAACTTTCCTTCCCTTCCCCCCCATACTTTCAGGGAGATGGATTCCTCATCTTTGGCCCTTTCCTCCCCTTCCTCTGACCCTGCCTCCTGGTGAACCTAGAACATCATCCTTCCAACCTTTAACATTTCCCCAGAACAGAGGTGGTTCTTGAGACAGAGAACAGAAGGGTACAATAAGGACATCTGAGACCATAAGACAGGGTGGAAAGACAAGTGTGAAAGGCATACCATTGTATCCAATACATCCATAAAGGTCAATGTACCTGGAGTGTGGATAACCCTCCAGCTGGCAGAGTCAGCAAGGCAGTGAAAATGTCGGTGTAGATTTGTATTAGAAAAAGTGGGTTGGCTGGCTTCTGGGACAAAGGGGAGTTGTGCTTGGGGAGTTGAGGAAAATAGGGCAGAGAAGTGGCAGCTCAGTATGCTGGGAAATGGAGAAAGGAGGTTGTATCTCCCTCTGGGCAAGATACCTGGGGAGAAGTAATCATTTGTGACTAGGGAAACCAATTCTGACCTTTGGGAAAATAGCCATCGTTCCTGATTTGGCTCAGTCTTCCCAGAGAGGAACAGCATGGATGCTCTCTCTTGGTAATGGGGTTCCCAGAACCAGTAGTTTTTCCCTGAACCCCTCTCATGCCCTGTGCCCTAAGGTAGGTAGAACGGGGCATGGAAACACCTATGGGCACAGAGTATTGAAAATCTTCTTTAATGTGAACAGATAATGAGAGGGTTGTGTGAATTTTTGTTTAAGGCAATTGAATAATACTGGATTCCAACCAAAGGAATTCTCATCAAAATAAATGTGGAGTCGAAAATTGTCAGGCATGTCTAGAGATAGACTGGATATGTAATTGAAAGCCCAGCATGAGAATGAATACTATTCCCATATTAGATAGAGGACACCAGTCCAATGTGGGAATATTGGAGGTGTTGGAGGTGAAAGCTTGCCCAGGGCTTCCTGAGTTAGGAAATAATTACTCCCAGTATGTCCTTTGTCCAGTCATCTCTCAGAAGGCCCTCTCCCAGAAAATCAGGTACTAAACTCCTCATTCCCCAGAACTCCCAGGAAGTTAGAATACATCCCTCTATCTCCATTTCCTCCACCTTGCCAACATTGCTTAAATATGTTCCCTCCTCAACTATGTCATTTCCACCACCCTGATGTAGACCCTCATCGTCGTATGCCTGGACCACTGTAGTAACCTTTTTGAGCTTGGCCTCCACTCCAACTTTAACTTCCAAAAGTATAGGTCCAACTCCCCTACTCAACAAACTCCAGTGGTTCCCTTTATCCTCAGAATCCAAGAGAACATTCTCTGGTTTTCCAATCCCTTCCCAACCTGTCCCCTCCTTATCTTTAGTCTCTTCTTACATTATACTGCCCTCCACTCATTCTATGATCCCTCTTTATTGGCCTCTTGGATGATGATCCCATGTGACACTCCATCCCCCTGAATGGGTGCCTTTTCTTTGGCACTTTGGCACTGGTCTTTCTCAAAACTCAGAACAAATCCTTCTTTCTTTCCCACTCACTGCCTAGTGACTTCTCTCTGAAATGATCATCCATCTACCATGTCTAAGGTATCTTATAAGTACACGGACTTTTTTTTAATTTTAAACCCTTAACTTCTGTGTATTGACTTATAGGTGGAAGAGTGGTAAGTGTAGGCAATGGGGGTCAAGTGACTTGCCCAGGGTCACACAGTTGAGAAGTGTCTGAGGCCGGATTTGAACCTAGGACCTCCCGTCTCTAGGCATGGCTCTCAATCCACTGAGCTACCCAGCTGCCCCTACACGGACTTTTACATGTTATTTCTTCCAGTGGATTGTGAGCTCTCTGAGGACAGGAGTGTCTTTTGAATTTCTTTGTATCCCCAGGAATTAGCCCTGTGCCTGCAAACAGTAAAACCTTAATAAATGTCTCCTGACTGACAAGTTTCCAAGGTCTCTGGATCATGGTGCATTAGCTGAAGTGGCCACATACACCCTGTGTTTCCTCAGTTTCTCTTAGGGGACCCAGCCTGAGCTCCTCAATGGTGCTCATACCAGGTGCTGCCTCTTCCCAGACTTCTCTGTATGAATCTCGGAACTGGCTCCTCATTCCTCAATTGTTTCCTGGAGTCCCCAGATCTCCCCTCACCTGTCACCCAGATCTCCAGGACCTCACTGGGCTCAGACACCTGGGATGCTACGTTCTTCCCATGGTAGATACAGCTGTAGTTGCCAGCATCCTGGGCCCTCACAGAGAGGAGGGGGAAGTTGGCTGAGGTCCCCACTGGGCTCTGGCTCTGCAAGGGCTGAGGGGTCCCCACCTTCAGCAGAGTGAATGTCACTCCCCAGAGGGATGAAGGAAGAGGCTGCCGGCACTGGAGAGTCACATGCATCCCAGGCTGCACCACAAGGCCTGGGAGGGCTGAGAGAGAGGGCTTGGGGAGAGATCCTGTGGGAGAAAGAACACAGGGTGGGAATCAGGAAACCTAGGTTGTCTCTGTGTGACCTCGGTTCAGTCTCTGGTCCTGCCTGAGTACCTCCTCTGTAAGTGAGGGTGTTGGACTAAAAGACCTGTCAGCCTTTTCTAGATGCAGCAACCAGACAATGTGAGGAGACTCACATTCCAAGGTGCTCTCCCACCCCAATCATGCCTCTGATAGACTCACTGGAGGGAAAATCATCAGCCCTCACTTCTCATCTCAGGTAGCTTAGTCAGGCTTAGTGCTAAGCCTCAAACCAGGGCTGGGGTCATTGTGGAAGAGTGATAAGGCTCAGGTTCCTTTATAGGCTTCATCACTCACTTGTGTGACTCTGGACAAGTCCTTTCCTCTCTCTGAGACTCACTTTGTTTAGTGGTAATGTGAGGCTTTGGCCTCAAGGTCCTCCAAGGGCCCTTTGAGTCCTGAGATTCTGGGACCCTCCTAATCTCCAACTCAGTCTTCACTATCTCTTTCCTTCCCAAGAGCTAAGATCAGAGTAGAAATACCTCCTTCTGTCTAAGCCCCCTGAGTCCTGACAGGCCCCAGGTCAGAGCTGGCTGTGTAGACACCAGGCTGTTTAGTCATCAGGCCCTTCTCCCTGGGAAGCTCCTATCTGGGCAGGGAGCCAAGGGATCATACTCAGAATTATTCTGGGGCTCCCAGACACCCCTCACCTGTCACTATCAGCTCCAGGGCATCGCTGGGCTCTGAATCTCTAACAGAGTTTCTCCGGTCCCCGTAAGCACAGCTGTAGCTCCCAGCATCCTCCGGTCTGACAGAAGAGAGGAGGAAGCCTGTCCATGACTCTGCTGAGCTCTGGTTCTGTAATGGCTGCTGCCTCCCAGCCTTCCAAAGGGTGAAGTTCTTCTCTTCAAGGGAAGACAGCTTGGGCCTTGAGCACCAGAGAGTGACATTGGTCCCTGGAACCACCACAAGGCCAGGCTGGGCCCCCAGGGTGGGCTTGGGCAGTGGTCCTGAGGGCAAAGATGGCAAATGACATTTCTAGGACCCCTTCCCTTCCCTAACCCCTTAGTGAGAGGGGCAACCGTGATCTAGCCTCTGGACTCCCTTCTGTGTCCAGGGCCTGTTCTGAGCTGGGAGAGTTTCCAGCATCCTGGGACCCAGGGCTGAGTCTGGTAGAACACAAGAGCTCCCATATTCTCCTCCAGCCTCCCCCCATAGCATCCTTTCAGAATGTGCAGGATTGCTGGCATCCCCACAGCTCGGTGGGCCCCTAGGTGGGGGATGGGATTGGGGATTGGGAGAGGGGGTTCCCCTCTCTAGTCACCAAGCACAGTCAGCTCCAGGGCCTGGCTGGGTTGTGACCCTCGGTGAGGTGCTGTCCTCTTGTAGTAAATACAGCTGTAGCTCCCAGTGTCCAGGGCCCTCGCAGACGGAAGGGAGAAGTTGGCCCGGGTTCCTCCAGGGCTCTGTTGCTGCAAGAGCTCCAGGCTCTCTGCCTCCAGTAGGGCAAACATGTAGTCTTGAGAGAGGGCTGAGGACATTAACGGCATCTGGCACCCAATGGCTACTGCCGTCCCCGGGGCAATTTGGGACTGGGGTAAGGCCGAAATGAAGGGTTTGGGGAAGACTCCTGTGAAAGAAGGAAGGAAGACCTCTGGAGACCTGACCTCCAGCCCTAAGGCCCTTGGAGAATTCCCTGACACAGAGCTGAGGGGGATGGTGGTCTCAGCATTCCTGGTCAGGCCCCTGTGCCCAGCTCTACGGGCTCTTTCATGGCTGGATAACTGGACTCCCAGGGCCACCCTTAGAAAAATGCTCTGGGCCCAGGAAGATGCCTGATGGGAGGAGATGAAAGACTGGAAGAGAAGGTCTCCCTTCCCCATCTGCCCCTCTTCTCATCTCCTCCAGGGAGCCAGGCTCTATTCCTCCAGCCCGGGCTAGCTATGCCACAACAGGATTCTAATATCACTGATAGATTCAGACTTTTCCACTTAAGCACTTTCCTCCCAACAACCCCTTGGGTGTGTGGTTAGATAAATGCCTTGATTCTAAGACTGAGGCTTTGCCTGAATCCTCATACTGTCTTGTGGTGCCTGATGCCACCTGTCACCCTCGGCAAAGCCAGAGTAGAGCTAACAAAGTATCTCTGGGTGGGCAGAGTACAGTAGAGGAGGATGAGGGCTGCCTCTGGTCAGATCCTTGGTTTTTTCCAGTTCTGGGTCCTCATTCATCACCCACTTGGCAGATGCCTCCTGCTCAGGGATGGGGGAAGCCAGAAGTTTAGGGAAGATACCCACTGCTCCTTCTTCTCTCAGGGACTCACAAGCCCATGGCTCACCAGAGTTGGAGCTGAGATAATCCAGCCCATGAGCTTAATGTCATAGAAGAGAAAACTTAGGCCTCCAGAAGGTCAGGGACCTGCCCAGTCACCCAGCTAGGACCTGAGAGGGTTTAAACCCCCTGCCACAGGCTCTTTCTCCCTTCAGTGGCCTGGGATGGTGGCAAGGGCCCCAATGCTAGAGTAGGAGCATGAGGGAGGTATAGACAACATGCCTGGAGGGCCAAGGGCCAGGACACTGCCTCTCAATGCCATCAGGGACAGCATCCTGGAGGAGCCAGGATCTGAGCCAGCCTTTGGGGTGGTGGAGAAGAGTGATGGATAAAGAGCATCACAGGTACATAAATCTGCGGGCACAGAGGCAGAACAGTGGAGCATGATGGGAAGTGACAATCATCTGTCTAGGTTGATGAGAGCTGAAAGGAATAATGTGTGTTTCTAGTTTGGGCCCAAGAGAAGACGGGAAAGGTTTGTCTTGACAAAGTTTGCTCAGTAAAGTGGAGTGAGCCGTTCTCCCGGAGACTGCAGTATATCATATGAGGCAGGAGCAGCCCCACTTCCATGGCTGAGTCACCAGGAGACACTCACCAAGTGGGGAAAGATCTCTGGGTTTGGACATGGCAGTCTCCAGAGAGAAATGTGGGGCTGATCTCTCAGGACTGGTTTCCTTCCCACCAGGGATGGTTCTATCCCAGCACGCCCTCACCTGTCACCACCAGGGCCAGAGGGTCACTAAACTCTGACCACAAAGCTCCCTGCTCATAGCGACAACTGTAGCTTCTGGCGTCTCCCAGGCCATCCACATTCCTGAGCAAGAACTCTGCCAACTTCCAGGATGCATTTTTCTCATCTCTGAGCTCTCCGTCCTTCCATAGCTGGAACATCTCACTTCCCAGTCGTCCCTGGCACCTGAGGATCACATCTGCACCCCTATAGACCACAGGACTTGGGACAGCCCAGAGGGTGGGCCTGGGAAGGGTGTCTGAAAAAGAAACAATGTCTTGACTTCCAGGAATTCCTTTGGTCCCAGTGTCTCTTCTAGCTCTGAATCCTTAATCCCTTCTCTGAATCACCATCTGTTCATTCCAGTATCCCCTGTTTTCCATCCCTGATTATCATGGGAAAGGCCATCCTGGCTGACTTAAGACATAGTGAGGGAGGAGCATGGCAGAATATTGGGAACAACTTACCCATCTGTGCCCTAATCACCCAGTCTAGACACAACCCTGTAAGAAAATTTCAAGTTATAGAAAACTTCCTTCCAGGCCAGGTTGACCCTAGCCACGGTTCTTACCAAAGCCCCCTGACCTTTTAATTCTCTTTGGACACAGTATGGAGAAAAAACCCAGAGGAGACACTCTGGTCTTGCTCTGCCCAAGAAAGTTCTGTCTCCAGTTTCTGGTTCCTCCTTGTCCTTGAGTGTTAGCCAGCCAAGGACCCGGTCACATTGTCCCTCCTCTCCCCCGACCTGACCCTGAAGACTCACCAATGGAGAGCAGGAAGGTGACTGTGGGGTCCATGGCAGGCCTTCCTTCAACTCTGTCCTGGGCTGCCCAGCCCCACTGCACAGAGTGAGGGGGGGGGGGAAATAGCTGGCCTGGAGCCTGGCCAGGATGTGGTGGCCAGCCCTGCTCCTTCACAACCCTTAAGCCACCGCCCTACAATTTCCGCTGTGATAATGGTGACAGGGACAATGGTTCTTCAAAGCTTAGTTCTGAAGGGATCAGGATATCTTAAGATAAACCTGGCAAAGACCAATGGTTCTGATGGATATCTAGTATCAAGAGTCAGAAATCCCAAAACTTGCCTATTAATGACCAGGTTTCCACACAAAAAACCTTTCCCTGGAAGGATCAAGATTAGGCAGAAAAAGGCAAATGCTGTGGCTCAGAAGACCAGGTCTCAGACTCCAGGCTCAGCTAGTTATTGAGCTCATGGCCCCTGTGTAGTATAATTTCTGAATTCATTTCATCTTCTACATTCTTGAGATGACTAACACGAACACCAACAATAGCAGCAATGGGTAGCAATTTTATAGCACTTTCAGGTTTGCCAAATAATTTAGAAATATCTTCTCATTTGATTCTCCTAACAACAACAGGTACTATTATATGCCCATTTTACAGATGAAGAAACTAAGGTACACAGATGTTAAATTACTTGTCCCAGGTTCTCACAGCTAGTGAGAGTACAAGGTATGATTTTAATTCAGGTCTTCTCGACTCCAAGTCAGTTGAGAGTATAAGCCTGGCACCAAGTACAGTATTGGAGGAATTCAGTAGAGGGGCACCCAATCTCCCTGTATTTAAATTTCCTGGTTCCTACTTCTCCTTTAGGCCATCCCAATGACATCACTTTTCATCCCAAGAATGAGTTGTCACAGTGTTGGCTTTTCTACAGTTTACTTGAGCATCATAGATACCTGCAGACTTGATCCTTGACTTGGAGGTCTCAGGAGCCCTGGGGGAGAAGAGGTGAGTGTTCTAGACTTCCCTGAATGTCATCATTCAGAATTCTCTTGACTCTGAGTCCTATGATGTAAGCAGCCTCCAGGCTAGGCAAGACCATTTATTAAGCTCCTACTATGTGACCTGCCCTCTACTGAGTGCCAGGGGTGCAAAGACAAAAAAGAAACAAACTCTGCCCTCACAGACCTTACATTCCGTTTACTAAGACAAAAATATACCTTAGTATATGTCAGTGCAAAATATAGAGGCAAATGGACATCAGCGTGAAGGACAGTTTGTTAACAGAACACAACTTTCAAAGGGCACAGATGGATGGATGTGATAGAAGGGAATGGGATGATCAGGAAGGCAGTTTTGACTTGGACAGCTCAGATTCCTGAGTGGACACACTGGACAGAACAACAGTCACCAAGCCATTTACTGGGGCAGAAAACAAGGCTATCTTGTTTAATTATCCCTGTGAAAGAGATGGGAACGGGGAAAGAGCACACATGTGTGATAGAAGGTCAGATGGTCACTAGTCCTGTCTGAGACACAATGACTCATCAAACATTGGTCAAGCTTCTAATGTTGGCAGGCTCTCAGCTAACTTCTGGGGATGCAAAGGCAGGAACCTTCTTAAGGGGCTGCCACTCTCTCAGGCAAAACATTGTATACATGTGGATATTTGTGCAGAAATCAATATTAAAAGAATCAATTCAAAATAAAAGCAGGCATGCGCTTGGACACAGATGAGTGTGGGAGGGAGGAGATTGGGAAGGATTTTCTGTCTAACAGGCTGTGTGGGCAGCGTTTTTGAATGGAGACCAGGACCCTGTGAGTTCAAAGTCAAGAGAGGGCACTACAGTCATGGGCGATGGTCCGTGTAAAGGCATGGAGATCAGAGATGGAGAATGGTTCAGGAAGTGGCTTGTTTGGTGGGTCTTAGAGTACAGGAAGGGAACTCTGCAAAACAAAGTAAGAAAGTAACTTTGGGGCCAGGTTGTGAAGAGCATTAAAAGTCAAACAAAAATCCATTACATCTAAAGGTAATTGGGGGTCACTTGGTGTTTACTGAATAAGGCGGTGACATGAGTATTCTTTTTTACTGAGTAAGGGGGGAACATGATCTGTCCTTTTGGAAAATTATTATGGAGGAACAACTAGATAGCGCAGTGGATAAAAAGCCAGGCTTGAAGTTGGGAGGTCCTAAATTCAAATCTGACCTCAGATACTTTCTAACTGTGACTCTAGGCAAGTCACATAACCCCAGTTTCCTAGCCCTTATCACTCTTCTGCCTTAGAATCAAGACTTAGTAGGAAATCAGAAGGTAAGGGTGTTGCTGTTGTTGTTGTTTTAATACAAGTCATTTTGGATTGGGAGTGGGGAGAAGCAATGCTCAGTGGAGTTCTGGGGCCAAGCTGGTTATAGAGGGATGAGGCACGTTTGAGATATTCAGCCCAGGCAGGCTGGCTCACCTCCATCCTTGGACTCACTCTTACTGGATTGATCATCTCTTCCTGTGTTCCTGTGTGGGACGTATAGAAGGGTCATTGTTCCTGAGTCAGAAGCCAGTGTGCAGGGAGGGAAGGCAGAGTTCTGGTCCTTCCTGATGGTCAGAATGTAAAGTGTTTTTTCACCAACCCTTTGAAGACCTCTAGGGAGAGAGAGTTCACAATGACACAAAGCCCATGGTTATACAATATGGCTGGTAGGAGATTCTTCCTTACCTTCAACTGATTCTGCCTCCCTCATATTTCAGCCACCTTGATGTTAGGGCTGTCACCTGGGACCTCACAAAGCAAATCCGGTTCCCCTGCTAGCCCTTCTCACCCTTGAAGTCAGTCTTCATGTCCCTCTCATCCCCAGAGACTTTAGTCTACCCAGTTCCTTCCATGGATCTGTCTATGATGAAGGTTAGCGCCAATCCTCTTCTCCTGCTCCTTGCTCCCTTGGCCCAGTCAGGCCATATCTCTGAGACTCACCTATACCATCTCCAGTTTGGAAATGTACCTCCTTGAATGTAATAGCCAGAATGGAGTTTGTACAGAAAGAATCCTAGAAAGGACAGAACTAGAATAGATTTTGACCAGGGCTAGAGATGGACCTTCTTCTTCTGAGAGTTGAAGAAATTGCAGAATAGGGCAATAACCCTGATTTCTCAATTTTCTCATGAGTAAATGTGGGCTGGAGTTTGGCCAACTTCTAAGCCTGTGTGTGGGACAGTCATTCTTGCCACCACATCCTGTATACAACCACCATACCTGCTCTCCTTCTGTATGCTCAGCAGAAGTGATTGCCAGACACTGACCTCCCTGTTCTGGTCCAATCACTCAAGGAATACCTTTCGGCTGAGGGTTCATCATCTTTGAAGAGGGACCTGTATGTAGTGGGAGAAAGGTAAAATGATTGAGGAATCAAAGGTTTAATCTTCAGAGCATATTGATTTATTAAACAATGCATGCCAATTGCCCAGCAAATCAGGATGGGGCAACTTCCTCAGTCTAGGGCTGGACCCTGTATATAGGAACAATCAATAGGACCAATTAATTAAAAGGAAACAATGCAACATTAGGTTGCCAAGTTTCTAATTAGATGAAAGATTACGGATTTTCCAAGTTGAAAGAGGAGAGCGAACAGGTGCAATTCCCTGAATTCAGAAATAAGAGGTGTCCCACTTCCCCCAAGTATCTATAAACAATCAAACAATAATTGATTGATCAGTACAGAGCCAGTTTTCAAGTAAGACATGTAGATTGCTTAATACATACAATTCCTTGCATCAACCTTTGGACCTGGCTGTGTTTCTGATGAGCATAATCTAGGTCCTTAGGAGTCTCAAGGCAGCAGGTAGAGGTGGTCCAGCCATACAGGGCTAGATTCAAACAGTGCAATAAGGTTTTCTCCCATTTGCCATGAAAGAAGTTGGACTAGACCCAAAATTAAATATAAAAGATATTAAGCCAGTGGTGGTAGAGGGGAAAGAAGAAGACTGTATTTACTGTTTTACCCACATAATTGTGGTAAAAAACCCTCCCTAAAAAAATGTTTGTCTGGCTGACCAATTGATATCAATCAAGAATCATGGCATAAAGCAATCCTATGAGTGCTCGAGAGTGGTAACATTACAGAAAATCCCATACACTACCATGAATTACTGACCAAGGTCAAGGAAATTCATCTTCCAGGGGAAGTGGAGGCTGAGAGGGTAAGTCCAGAAACTATGTTGTACATTGGGACTCCTCTGTCATAAACAGTGGGACCATTACATTTCCAGGAACTCCCTACAGAGATTCTCTACCCTGGATTCTGAAGAGGAGTCTCACCCCTAGTCATGGTCCCTAACCAGAAGTGGAGAAAAGACTGGTTCTGTGACTACTTGTCTCCCTCGTCCATCCCAGCTTCCTGGAGATGGGCTATAAGAGCATGGGGTACATTTCCACAAACTCTCCTTCCCAATGTACCTCAGCTATGTCCTGGCAAATGATGTTCTAGGCACCAAGTCAAGTGAAACATTATCCTGGGAAAATTCATACAGTGGAAATAATAATTCTCAATTTTTCATTTAAAAATCTTGTTGTTTAAGCAGTCAGAAAGCTCAAGAGTTCAACAATATGGTGAGATGGCAATCCCAAATATGGCTGACATCAAGAGGAAGTAATGAGAATATAGTGATAGACCTACTGTATGCAATGCCCTGGTCAGACCACATTCAGAGTAGTGTGCTAAAATCTGAGTGTGATGCTGTAGGAAGGATATAGATAAGCTGGAGAAAACCCAGTGCAGGTTGATTGGAATGCATCTTAGTATCCTAGATCATAGATCTACCAATAAGAGGGAAGTCAGTGGTGATCTCTTCCGATCTCCTGTTTTTCATATGAGGAAATGGAGTTACATGACATGCCCAAGGTTAGAGAATGGAAAACCATTCCAAATGATAATAGAGTTAAAGAACTGCATATATTTTAGCCTGGAGAAAAAAAGACTTGAGGGGTTGGGAGGCACGGCAGGGTATCACTGGTGCCTTTATTTAAAATATATTTTTGATATTTTTTGATATCATCAGAATTTCTTCCAGTATCCTTTCCCCACCCCTCTCTCTGAGCTAACCTTTTTAATAAATATTTTACAGAAAAAATGGGAAGAAGAGAATAACAGTAAAACCAATCAATATATCAAAGAAGTCTGGAAATATCCATGCATCTCCTACATCTGCAAAGGAGTGGGATAGCTGTACCTCCTCATATCTCTTCTTGAAGACTTTTATAATTTTGTAACACATGCTTTTAATGGTTTGTGGAGGTTCTTTCCATTTATACTGTAAAAGTCATTGTGTATATTGTTTTCTTGGTTCTGGTTACTTCACTATCCGAATGTGTAAATATCTACATGAGTCTCTGAATCCATCATATTCATTATTTCTTTCAGAACAGTAATATATTTTGCATTCATGTACCTTAATTTGTTTAGGTACTCCCCAAGGGATGACTATTAACTTTATTTTTAATTATTTGCTATCACAAGAAGTGTTACAATAAATATTTTGGTGTATATCAGAACTTTTCTTCTCATCAATGACCTCCTTTGCAGTTTTCCCATCAGCTTTAATTAAATAGTAATTATTTGCTTAAAAATTATGTCTTCCAGTTTGAAAAATACTGTGTTATTAAGTTATATAATTTATGATTCTCCCTAGTCTGGTTTGTTCTACTGGTCTACTTTTCTACTTTAAACAATACAAAATGGCTTTCATTGGAGAGAGAGAGAGAGAGAGAGAGAGAGAGAGAGAGAGAGAG
>NC_058132.1:21908107-21929947 GCF_016433145.1 Gracilinanus agilis
TCTCTGAGTGCTAAAGATCTTGGCTCTGAGATTCTCATCCCCCTTAATCTTTAGGGAGCCCATATTGGCCTTGTCATGCTTTCTGTTGGAGGGTGGCCTGACATGGTGCTGAACTGGAGAAAGACCTAAGATCCTCCAAATTCCTAAATCGTAAAGTAGAGGAAGAGCTGTGAATTTCCCACCTTAAAGGAGGATCAGGAAGTCACAGTTGTCCCTGTTGATGGGTTACAGAATAGGAGATGCCCTTCTTTCTGCCATAATCTGCCAACTTGTAATTGTTCTCTTTCTTCTAGATGGCCCAGATCCCGCCATGATTGTCCCTAACATCGATCATTATAATGTAAGGGAACATATTGAGTTGATTTGTTCTGCTGAGTCTAACCCACCTGCTCAATATACTTGGTTTCACAATGGAAACAGATTGAGCAACTCAGCCACATTCTCTGCTACTGCAGCCCTGAGATTTATTGGAAACTATACCTGTGAGGCATTTAACTCAATTACTGGCTTGAGGCGCACCAAAGACAAGACTCTTATGATCTATGGTGAGTAGTTGGATTGGGCCCCCCAACTTTCTGTTGGTCTCTCACCTTCCCTGGCATGAGAGAAACAGAGATAAGTGACATTCTGCCCTCCTGGTTCCATGGCACAATATGTTGTGGTAGAAGGAGCCCCGAGTTCAGAATCATGAAACTTCGGTGGAATCCTTCCTTTCCTGTCTACTATCTGTGTAGTAAGTGTGCCTTAGTTTCTTCATCTGGAAAAAAATGGATAAGCTTTGGCTCTGTATACAATGCAATTCTACGTGGAAAAGTCCTTTTTACATATGAGGTACAAAAAAGGATTTGAGTTGTCATCATCATCATTATTGTTCATAGTGGATTGTTCTCTTCTGTCCCAGCAACATAAAACCTTCTTTGTATCCCAACTTCTAGACTGCAGCTTTAATGACTGCCCCATACTCTTTCCTGTTGTCTTTCCTTCAATCCATTTCACTTGGTGCTGTGGCCCCAAAGGGTGTTTTTAGTCTTTATTGGAGTATAAGCTATGGTCATGCAATGGGACTGGCATTGATCCTCTTTTGCAGGAAATTTCTGGAGATCGAAAGGAGAATTTAAATTTTGTCTCCTTTCACACAGAGAGATTCACCATTGCACCTATATTTTTCCTCTTCATGGTATAAAATGTCACATGGAAGCATGGGTGCTATGAAACCTGGTTCTTATCCATGTAAAGAGAAGATTGGCTTTAGCATCCAGTGGCTGGGTCCACAGCATAATCCGTCCTGCCCAATTAATTCAATGATCTGGCTCTCCTATGTACAGATGACAGACCCTCCATACCCCTAATCACACTAGTGTGCAACAGGACCATAGAGAGATCATCTCTGGTCTTAGTTTCCTTTCATTTCATGGAGCTTTATTGTTACAAACCTTAAGGGTATCCCAACTTCCTGTCCCTGACTGGGGATTTTCTGAATGCAGAGCAGGGGGAAGAGATAGAATTGTGAAATGGGGAAGTGACCTTGGGAAAGTCAGACTCCCAACAGTATATACCTTAGAGGAGACATGAGTTTTTGTTGGGCTAAATTTGTACATAAGGATCCCTAAAGGTCACGTTTTAATTTAGCTTTTAAATTATCTGTGTTTTACTGTATTTTCTTTTGTTAACTATTTCACAATTAGCTTTTCATCTGGTTAAGACTGCACCTGGGAGTGTTGCAGGCTATATATTTGAGACCTGTGGTCTGAATGACCTTTTTTTTAACTTAATTTTTTTCCAATTAACCAAAATTTATTTTCTGTCCCGCTTCTCACCCATTCCACTAAAGAAAAAGAAAATCCTCATTAGAAGTATGGACAATCAAGGAAATCTAATTCCCATGCTCAAAAGATCTGTTGCAACATATACCTGGAGACCATCCCATTTCTGAAGCGAGACAGCTGATTTCATAGGATGTGTGTAGCTTTTTGTAGGAAGTGAGCAAGTTATTTCATCATGAGTCTCCTGCAATCCTGGTTGGTCATTGCATTGATCAGTGGTCTTAAATCTTTCAAAGTTGTTTGCCTTTAGAACACTGTCATTATTGTATGAATTACCCCCTCTTGATTCTACTCACTCCATTCTGCATCAGTACAAATCTTCTGAAGTTTCTGTTCTTGGACTCATTCTGTTCAATGTTCCTATCAGTGACTTGGATCAAATGAAATAATATATGTAAAGAGCTTTGTAAATGGTGACCATTATTGTTCTGTTGATTCTATGGACATACAGTGTAATTTTGAAACTTGAAAGAAAAGAGAGAGAAAGAAAAAAATGGGAGGATAGGGATGGTAGACATAATGCTGTGAATATCCAGAAGTAGTTCAGCAAGCTGGCACAGTAAATGGAATGTGATAAGATGAATGTAATTGGAGATTTGCTGTTTGATGTACTGAAGCTCACCACCAACAGGGATTCCTTCGAGTTTCAAACTCCAGCCAGAAGAGTGTGGGAAAGAGATAGTGAGCAGTCCCTTGGTCTCACCTTATAGGCATTTTTCTCTGCCCACTAACTCTCCGCTGTCACATCTCAGGAACATCATAGTTCCTTAGTTTGCCTGGCACCACCCAGGGAGGGATCTGCCTGTGGGATTAATTTCTGCTCTCTTTGGTTTCAGCTTCCCTTCTCTGAGGGTTTGTCTATACATCTCAGTGGTAAACAACCTTCAGGTCTCTGATGAAGTCAAACAAAGAAACATAATGGGGAGGGAAATTCCTTTTACACACTAAGTATTTCTCTACCTTTCTCCTACTTTTCCCTCTCTTTATAAATACTACTACTTTCATTTTATAAAGTTATTAAGCTACAAACTGCCTCATAATTTTAAATATTACATAACCTAGTGAGAAAATGAGTGAGGGAAAAGACTCCTGAGACACATCCAGACTCCATCCATAGACTAGCTGAGTAGTAAAATAATAGTGCCTATGACTGAAGGACTAACACTGAGGTGGTTGTCTGTCAGAGATAAGGCTTGATGAGGGAGGAAGGAAAGAAAATCTAGATGTGTGGGAAGAAATCTTGAAATTTAAGATGATCCAAAGACAAGTCTCTTAACTATTCTCTAAGGATCCCGTCTTGCTCAGGGAGCTCAGTTACTGTGATTGAAATCTCAGTCACATCCTGTCTGATATTTATTCAGAGTCAAATACCATAACCTTACAGAGCACAAATCCTCAGTATCCAGCCACTACTATAATTAAAGGCAGGGACCAACAGATTTAGCAGTCAGTGGGTTCTCCTGAAAGACTGTTTGCCCTGAAAGACTCCTCCAATCTCCATTTCTGTGCCTTTCCCCCTTTGGAGTTTTTGACTTCCCAGGGCCAGGTTCCCCCTTTATCTAACTTATAAAAAGGACCTGAGATTGTTCCCTCACAGCCTAAGAAAGAAAGAAAGACCTTCACAGTTCTGAGCCACACAAGAGCCATCCATCCCAACCTGGCCAAGTCAGGCTTGCAGCAGAGGACTTATTTCCCAGGTGTCATATTCTTTTTTGTTTATTTGAACATTTTCATTTAATTAATTTAAAACATTTAGAATATTTAGAATATTTTTCCATGGTTACATGATTCATATTCTTTCCCCCCTCCTCTCGCCCCCATCCTGTAGCAATCAAATAGTTACACTGGTTTTTACATGTGTCATTCATCAAGACATTTTCATATTATTAATATTTGTACTAGATTGATCCTTTAAAGTCCACTTTCCCATCAACCCATGCGATCTAACAGTTGTTTCTTTTGTGTTTCTACTCCTACAGTTCTTCCTTAGGATTAGAAAAACATTCTTTCTTATAGGTCCCTCAGAGTTGTCCTGGATTTGCATTGCTGCTAATATAGAAGTCCATTACATTTGATTGTGCCATTTTGTATGCATCTCTGTGTATAAGGTTCTCCCAGTTCTCATCTTTCACTCTGCATCAATACCTGGAGGTTGTTCCAGTTCACATGGAATTTCTCCAGTGCATTATTTCTTTTAGCACAATAGTATTCCATCACCAACAGATGCCACAATTTTTTCAGCTATTCCTCAATCTAAGTGCATCCCCTCATTTTCCAATTTTTTGCCACCACTAAGAGCATGACTATAAATATTTTTATAAGTCTTTTCCCTTATTATTTCGTTGGGATAAAAACCCAGCAGTTGTATGGCTGAATGGAAGGGCAGACAGTCTTTTAGCAGCCTCTGTGCATAGTTCCAAATTGCCATCTAGAATAGTTGGATCAATTCACAAATCCACCAGCAATGTATTAATGTCTCAGTTTTTCCCCTTCCCTCCAATATTCATTACTTCCCTTGCTTCTGTCATGTTAGTCAAGAGTTATCTCAGAGTTGTTTTGATTTGCATTTCTTTAATTATAAGAGATTTAGAGTTCTTTTTCATTTGCTTATTGATAGTTTTGATTTCCTTATCTGAAAATTGCCTATTCATGTCCCTGGCCCATTTCTCAATTGAGGAATGGCTTGATTTTTTTTTGTACAATTGATTTTACTCCTTATAATTTGAGGAATTAGTCCCTTCTCAGAGGTTTTTGTTATAAAGATTTTTTCCCAGTTTGTTGCTTCCCTTCTAATTGTGGTTGCATTGGTTTTGTGTGTACAAAATTTTTTTAAATTAAATGTACTCTAAATTATTCATTTTATATTTTGTAATTCTCTCTCTTACTTAGTCTTTAAATTCTTTCCTTTTCCATGCATCTGACAGTTATACTATTCTTTGTTCACCTAATTTACTTATAGTTTCCTTCTTTATATTTAAGTCATTTACCCATTCTGAATTTGTCTTGATAAAAGGTATGAGATGTTAATCTAAACCTAATCTCTCCCATACTTTTTTCCAATTTTTTCAGCCATTTTTGTCAACTAGTGGATTTTTGTCCTAAAAGCTGGGATCTTTCGGTCTTATCATTCACTATCTTGCTGAAGACATCAAGTCCAAGTCTATTCCATTGGTACTCCCTTTTGTCTCTTTGCCAGTCCCATATTGATTTGATGACCACTGCTTTCCAATATATTTTAAGATCTGGTATTGATAGGCCCCCATCCTTCATGTTTTTTATTAGTTCCACTGATATTTTTGATCTTTTGTTCTTCCAAATGAATTTTGTTATCATTTTTTCTAATTCAGTAAAAAATATTCTTGGTAGTTTGATAGGTATGATGCTGAATAAGTAAATTAATTTGGGTAGGATTGTCATTTTTATTATATTAGGTCATCCTACCCATGAGTAATTAATGTTTTTCCACTTATTTAGATCTAGTTTTAATTGTGTGATAAGTGTTTTGTAGTTGTGTTCATACAGTGCCCAGGACAAAGTCAAAATCTATCAGGAACATTATGTTCCATTCTAGGTGTCATATTTTGTAATGGGGCCCTCTTTAGTGTGACCAGGGAAAGGCTAACAGGGTGTTTAGAGGATTGGAATGCATAGAAATGTTTGGTTGAAAGAACTGGAAATGAAAAGGGTTTAGAAGGACATAAACAGTCTCTGAAGAAGAATCTTCCTTGAGAGATAGTGTGTTCCCCACTCCCTAAGAGTATTCAAAAAAAGGATGATAGATATATGTCCAGAAGGGCTCTAGAAAGGGAACATTTTCCTCTTCTTCCACCTCCTACTCTTCAGGCAGCTGTCACCCACTGAGGAATATCTGTTATGTCTGGGGAAGGTGAGCTTCCAATGACCTTTTAAGAGGCCTCATGCAAGTCACCAACTTAGAGCAGTACATTATTGCTCAATGAACTACACGGCAAATTTTTTCCCCAGAAGGAGGATAGAAACAAGACGTTAGTTGTGGCTTCTGCTGGGAAATAGATCATCCATAGGAGTTTAAAAGCTGAAAAGCCATTTGATAATTCACCTTTTCATTTATTAAGTTCCCTAAGTGAGTACCTTTGAAAACTGCTGCACATTGGACTTGAAGGAAAGGAATAGAGGGCCAGCAACAGCCGAGGAGACATAACCTTCTATTTTCATGGCCACAGTAAACTCCAGGCTCTGTAGATTTTATTTTGAACAATGTTCTCATGTAAAAAGTTTCTACAACATGAATATGATGCTTTTACAAAAAGTTGTTATAGTGATTTTTAAAGCAATTGCCATGTCATAAGCAGAGCAGGCAGGGTATGCACAACTTTTAAGTTATATTTTGAATGGAGTTTTTGGAGAGGGGGTTGTCTTTTAGCTTGACCTAATCCATTTTATTTGTGAATAACTTTTATTTTTTTTACATTTTTGAGAGCCAAATATGGCCACAAAAAGGCCTCCAATTTCATCTTTTTTCCACTGCTAAACGTGTGCACCAATAAAAGTTTGAGAGGCAAAAAGCAGACTGGAGAAAGGATCCTGCTCATGTGTCACTTGGACTCTCTGCTTCATGAAGGTTTCTTATTACTGTGAGCTTCAGGGACCATCTTTCAATGAGATATCAAAAATGATTGTAGTGACTGATCTGTTAGTTCTAGAACCTTCTATTTGACAAACATTTTTCCCACACCTGCTATGTACAAGACATTATACATAACCAGGAAAAAGTGTAAGTCAGAGGAAGGCAGCCTCTAGCTCATTTTCATGAAGAACTTCTAAACTTGAACTGTCCCCAAATGCCCTGTGTAAGAAGTGAGCTCCCCATCCCTAGAGGTCTTCCATGGCAGAAAGGATGGATTACATGAGTGTGCAGATGCAAATATATCTGGCTGAATCTCCCTCACCTTGGAACTGTAGAGCTAATCCATCAGATGACAAGGCTGGGACCCACAAAGTTCTTTATGGGCTAGAATATAGGGTGAGGATATTCCACTGGAGGAGGAGTATATATGACAGGGGTAAATGAAGTAAATTTGTGATAAGACCCAATCAGTAAAATGGGTTCCTCTATGTTAATCAATATATGCTGGCAGGCCAAAATGAGTAATAATCTCTTTTAGAAGGACTTTGGCAACAAAAGCTGCTGTGGCCCAAGCAGAAGGAAAGGCTTTAGGCCACATGGTCATCTGATCTACTATGACCAGAGAAAATTTATATTGTCCATCTTTCAACAGAGAGATAAAATCATTTGTAAATGCTCAAATGGTGTGTAAGCAAGAGGACGTCCCCCAAAGGCTTTGCCACAAAAAGCATGTTGATTGAAGGCCTGGCAGGTAATTCAAGCTGTACATACTTTTTAGTCCATTGTAGTTATTCCAGGTGCTACCCTTACTCATATCACAGTCTCTAATGCATTGGGTGCAGAAATCACCATGTTTATGGATGGAGTCTCAAATTTGGGTATAGAAATTTCTAGGGAGCAGGATTTTGCCATCTGATGATACCCTTACTCCATTAATTTGGTTGGCTTTAAATTTCTTCCAGTTTTCCACTTCCTTATCAGTATAGGAAATGGATAGATCCAAATCATCAGTGATTGTCAGTGCCAAAATCAGCTTGGGTCCTTCCAAGTCCACTAGCTTTTACTGCAGCATCTGCTCGGTCATTTCCCCTGGACACATGTATGTGCAGAACAATGAACTATAGCTATGACTTCAGGGAGCTGGAGGGCAGAAAATAGGTCCTTAATAAGCTCTGAGTTGGCAATACATTTTCCAGCTGATATTAGGAATCCCTTATGAAGTCATAGCATGCCTATGGCGTGACATATTCCAAATGTGTAATGGGAGTCTGTGTGGCCCTCCTATCTTTTGCAACAATACAGGCATGTTTTAAAGCTGTGAGTTCTGCACCTTGTGCATTTACATTTGAGGGTAGGGAAGCTGACCACAGAGTGGCAAATTCAGTAACTACTGCAGGCTCCTGTATAGTGCATGCCATCTGTCATAAAGGAAAAACGATCTATAAATAATATTAAATTGGAATTATACATAGGGGTGTCCAGTAAATCATCATGAGGTTTATCAGCAATGGATGCTAAAGAGGTACAATCATGTAAAGTTTCTCTGGAAGTTGGCAAATCAGAGAGCAAGGTTGCATGACTAAGAACCCCACAGCATTTTTTAAAACATTTATTAATATGCATTTTTAACATGGTTACATGATTCATGCTCCTATTTTCCCCTTCACTCCCTGCACTCCCCCCACCCATGGCCGATGAACATTTCCACTGGTTTTAACATGTGTCATTGACCAAGACCTATTTCCAAATTGTTGGTAGTTGCATTGGTGTGGTAGTTTCGAGTCTACATACCTAATCATATCCTCCTCAACCCATGCGTTCAAGCAATTGTTTTTCTTCTATGTTTCCTCTCCTGCAGTTCCTCCTCTGAATGTGGGTTGCGTTCTTTACCATAAATCCCTCAGAACTGTCCTGTGTCATTACATTGCTACTGGTACAGAAGTCCATTACATTCGATTTTACCATAGTATATCAGTCTCTGTGTATAGTGTTTTTCTGGCTCTGCTCCTTTCACTTTGCATCAGTTCCTGGAGTTCTTGCCAGTTCACATGGAATTCCTCCAGTTTATTATTCCTTTGAGCACAAGAGTATTCCATCACCAGCATAAACCACAATTTATTCAGCCATTCCCAAATTGAAGGACATACCCTCCTTTTCCAGTTCTTTGCCACCACGAAAAGTGCAGTTATAAATATTCTCGTACAGGTCTGTTTATTTATGATCTCTTTGGGGTACAAACCCAACAATGGAATGGCTGGATCAAATGGCAGGCATTTTTATAGCCCTTTGAGCATAGTTCCAAATTGCCAGCCAGAATGGTTGGATCAGTTTACAACTCCACCAGCAATGCATTAATGTCTTAATTTTGCCACATCCCCTCCAACATTCATTACTCTCCCCTTCTTTCATTTTAGCCAATCTGCTAGGTGTGAGGTGATACCTCAGAGTTGTTTTGATTTGCATTTCTCTAATTATTAGAGATTTAGAACACTTTCTCACATGCTTATTGATACTTTTGATTTCATTACCTGAAAATTGCCTATTCATGTCTCTTGCCCATTTATCAGTTGGGGAATGGCTTGATTTTTTTATACAATTGATTTAACTCCTTGTATATTTGTCTAATTAGACCTCTGTCAGAGCTTTTTGTTATAAAGATTTTTTCCCAATTTGTTGTTTCCCTTCTGATTTTGACTACACTGTTTTTGTTTGTACAAAAGCTTTTTTAGTTTAATATAATCAAAACCATTTAATTTACATTTTGTAATTTTCTTTAACTCTTGCTTGGTTTTAAAACCTTTCCTTTCCCAGAGATCTGACAGGTATACTATTTTGTGTTCACTTAACTTATTTATAGTTTCCCTCTTTATATTCAAGTCATTCACCCATTCTGAATTTATCTTGGTGTAGGGTGTGAGATGTTGATCTAAACCTAATCTCTCCCATATTGTTTTCCAAATTTCCCAGCAGTTTTTGTCAAATAGTGGAATCATGTCCCAAAGGTTGGGCTCTTTGGGTTTATCATACACTGTCTTGCTGATGTCATTTACTCCAAGTCTATTCCACTGATCCTCCCTTCTGTTTCTTAGCCAGTACCATATTGTTTTGTTGACTGCTGCTTTATAGTATAGTTTAATATCTGGTACTGCTAGGCCCCCTTCCTTCACATTTTTTTCATTATTTCCCTTGGTATTCTTTATCTTTTGTTCTTCCAAATGAAATTTGTTATAGTTTTTCCTAATTCATTAAAAAAGTTTTTTGGTAGTTTCATAGGTATGGCGCTAAATACGTAAATTAATTTGGGTAGAATTGTCATTTTTATTATGTTAGCTCATCCTACCCATAAGCAATCAATGGCTTTCCAATTGTTGAGATCCAGTTTTATTTGTTTGGAAAGTGTTTTGTAGTTGTTTTCATATAATTGCTGTGTTTGTTTTGTTTTGGTAGATATTGTCTAGGGTGATTTTAAATGATGTTTCTCTTTCTACCTCTTGCTGCTCTAATGTGTTGGAAATGTATAGAAATGCTGATGATTTATGTGCATTTATTTTGTATCCTGCAACTTTGCTAAAGTTGTTGATTATTTCTACAAGCTTCTTAGTTGATTCTCTAGTTTTTAATGATTGCCTTAATTTCCCCTTCATTAGAGGTGAGGTCTCCCTTTTCATCTTTGATACTGTCAATTTGGTTTTCTTCTTTCATTTTTCTTATTAGGTTGACCAGTACTTTGTCTATTTTATCTTTTTTTAAATACCAGCTTCGAGTCTTATTTATTAATTCAATAGTTCTTTTACTTTCGATTTTATTAATTTCTCCCTTGATTTTTAGTATTTCTAATTAAGTTTTCATCTGGGGATTTTTAATTTGCACGTTTTCTATTTTTTTGAGTTGCATGCCGAATTCATTAATCTCTGCCCTCCCTAATTTGTTAATATATGCACTCAAGGATATAAATTTCCCCCTGAGTACTGCCTTGGCCGCATCCCACAGAGTTTGGTAGGATGTCTCATCATTGTCATTCTCTTCAATGAAATTGTTAATTGTTTCTATGATTTCTTCTTTGACTAGCTGGTTTTGGAGAATCATTATTTAATTTCCAATTAGTTTTTGATTTGCCTGTCCAGGTGCCCTTACTAATTATTATTTTTATTGCATAATGATCTGAGAAGGTTACATTTATTATTTGTGCTCTTTTGCATTTGTTTGCAATGTTTCTATGCCCTATAACATGGACAATCTTTGTGAATGTACCATGTGCAGCTGAAAAGAAGGTGTATTCCTTTTTGTCCCTATTTATTTTTCCCCACGTATCAATTAAATCTAATTTTTCTAGGACTTCATTCACCTATCTTACCTCTTCTTTATTTTTTGTTTTGATTTATCTAGATCTGAAAGAGGAATATTTAGATCTCTCACTATTATTGTTTTACTATCTATTTCCTTCTTGAGCTCTGCCAGTTTCACCTTTATGAATTTGGATGCTATGCCACTTGGTGCGGACATATTGAGCAGTGTTATTTTCTCATTGTTTATACTGCCTTTATTCAGGATATAATGACCTTCCCTGTCTTTTTTAATCCTATCTATTTTTACTTTGGCTTTGTTAGAAATCATAATAGCTACTACTGCCTTCTTTTTCTCATTTGCCGCCCAAAAGATTTTGCTCAAGCCCTTAACCTTATACTTGTGTATGTCCACCTGCCTCATATGTGTTTCTTGTAGACAACATATGGTAGGATTTTGGTTTCTAATCCACTCTGCTATTTGCTTCCGTTTTATGAGCGAGTTCCTCCCATTCACATTCAGAGTTATAATTATCAGTTGTGCATTTGCTGACATTTTTCTATCCTCCCCTAGTCCTACCCCTTCTTCTTACACTATTTCCTTTTAAACCAGTGGTTTGCTTTAAGCTGGTATCCCTTATTTCCTGCCCTTGATTAACTTCACTTTCTACTCCCTCCCTTATTATTCCCCTCTTTTTATTTTTAAAGGCCTAATAAATTCCCTCCCACTTCTTCTCCCCTCCATTTTTTGACCTCCCCACTCCCCTGCTCCCCTTGGTTTATCCTTTCTGACTTTCTCAGTAGGGTTAGATTTAGTTTTATATCCCAGTGGAAAATATAGCTACTCTTCCCTCTCCAGGTTGATTACACTGAGAGTAAGGTTTAAATATTACCTCTTAATGCTCTCTTCCTCTCCTTCTTATAATAGTATTTGTCCCCTCCCCTTCCCATGCCCTCTTTGTGTGTAATAGAATATCCTATTTTTCTTATTCACTTAATTTTCTCTTGGTGTCCCCTACTATTCTCCCCCCTCTTTCCCACCCCCATATCATCTTAGACCATTTAGTATTCCACCCTCTCCCTATGAATTATTCTTCTGATTACTATAATAGTGAATACTATAATAGTGGATAGATTTCAATACAGAAAATTACACATAACATTTCTTAACATAGGAATACAGATAATTAGATCTTATTGAAGCCCTTAAAGAGGCAAATTCAAAAATTATGAGTTTTCTTTCTTTCCCCTCTGTTTCTTATTTACCTTTTCATGTTTCTCTTGATTTTTGTGGTTGGATATCAAAGTTTCCCTTTAGTCCTGGTCTTTTCTGTGCAAATACTTGGAAATCTTCAATTTTCTTGAATGTCCATACTTTCCCCTGGAAGTATATAGTCAGTTTTGATGGGTAGTTGATCTGTGGTTGAAGTCCCAGTTCTCTTGCCTTTCTGAATATCATATTCCAAGACTTGCGGTCTTTTAGCGTGGAGGCTGCCAGGTCCTGTGTGATCCTTCTTGGTGCTCCTTGATATTTGAATTGTCTCTTTCTGGCTTCTTGTAATATTTTTCTTTTACTTGGAAGCTCTTGAGTTTGGCTATTATATTCCTGGGGGTTGTCTTTTTTGGGTCTAGTGTAGAGGGTGATCTATGGATCCTTTCAATGTCTATATTGCCTTCTTGTTGTAGAACTTCAGGGCAATTTTGCTGAATAATTTCCTTTAGTATGGAGTCCAAATTTCTATTAATTTCTGCTTTTTCAGGAATACCAATGATTCTTAAATTGTCTCTTCTAGCCCTGTTTTCTTGATCTGTCAATTTCTCATTGATATATTTCATGTTTCCTTCTATTTTATCAGTCTTTTGAGTTTGTTTTATTTGTTCTTGCTGTCTTGAGAGATCATTAGCTTCTAATTGCTCAATTTTAGCCTTTAGGGACTGGTTTTCAGTTATAATCTTTTGGTTTTCCTTTTCAATCTGGTCATTTCTGGTGTTCAGTTGACTTGCCTCACTTTACAATTGTGAAATTCTGCCTTTTAAACTGTTATTTTCATGCCAGATCTCTTTCATCTTTCTCATCATCTCAGATTTGAACTCTTTAATAGCTTGTGACTAGTTTTCACTATTTTGGGAAGGTTTGGATGTGATTACTTGTTTGTTCTCCTCTGCTGTTTGCTTTGCTGTCTGGACTTTCTCTGTGTAAAAGTTGTCCAGTGTTACAGATTTCTTCTTGATGATCTTTCTCTTTTGTGGTTCTTGATAATGGCTTGCCATTGTTAGCCCTGTGCCCCCTCAGGTTTTTTCCTCACACCCAGAGTCTGTTTGCACTCTCTAGACTCTTGAAGTCTTAGATCTTGTTGTTCTCAGGGTCAAGCCTCCTGGTGGCCCCCTTGTTTGTTCCTCTCTCTGAGGCTCCTTTAATAGTTTCAGGGCACTGTTTCCACTGTCTTGCACCCTTCTGCACTGGGTCCTCACTCAAGGTCCACTCCTGTGCTCAGGATCCGAGTCTGCTCCTGCGCTCAGGATCCATGGACTCAAGAGCCTGTGCTTGTTCCTGCTCTCAGGGTCTGCATTCAAAGTCCGTGCATGTTTTTTAGCCTCTTGGGGTCTTAAGTATTGCTGCTCTCAGGAACAGGCCCTGGTGACCCAAGGTAGCTGCCAAGGACTTAATGGGTGTCCCAAGCTTGCTCTAGTTCTTGTGCGCTGGATTTGGCACTGTAGGTGGTGTGGAGTGGGGGAGTGGGTTGCTCAACTTGTGTTTTAGTGAGAGCTATTTCACCCCCTTATAGCATGGAAATGTCCCAATTCCACGTACCTTCAATGCTGCACCCTGTTGTGGAGTCCCTTCATTCCTCTGGATTTGTTTTTATGTCTTCTTGAGGAATCCTATATGTTTCGGTTAGGAGTGGTTAAGCAGCTGCTTTTTACTCAGCCGCCATCTTAACCAGGAAGGGGCAACCCCACAGCATTTTAACATAATATTTTTGTTGTTCAAGAGGGTTATCTTATATCTTTTAATCGTTTGATCTGTAAATACCTGTGTCCTATGTCTTAATAACAAATCCTCAACCTTGTGTGAGCACATTATGGTCAAAGGGCATCCTAATACTAGGTTGGCAGATGTATTCACTAATAAAGCCATGGCAGCTATTCCTCTAAGGCAGGGATCGGCAACCTTTTTGGCCATGAGAGCCATAATTGCCACATTTTTTAAAATGTAATTTCATGAGAGCCGTACAGTGCTCACAGTGTGCACTCCTATAACAGTGCACACTCCTGTAATAGTGCCTGAAAAAAAATTGACTTTATGGTTCCTGCACCATATCTGGCCCTCAAAAGAGCTAGATATGGCTCGAGATCCATACGTTGCCGACCCCTGCTCTAAGGCATGGATGTGCTCCTGAAGCTACTGGATCCAGCTGGGCCAAATAATAGGCCACTGGGCACTGAGTGGGTCTGAAAGGTTGAATCAGAACACCTCAAACAGCCCCTATCTGTTCCTGGACATACAATGTAAATGGTTTATCATAATTTGGGATGCTTAGAGCAGGGGTAGACAAGATAGGGTGTTTTAAATTTGAAAGAGCTGTCAGGTGTTCTGTTTCCAATTTACATAGTTCAGGAACTGAATTTTTTGTCAGTGATACACGGGGTTTAGTGATTTCCCCATAGCAAGGCATCTACTGCCAACAGAATCTTCTTGCCCCAAGAATCGCCCTTAATTGTTTTTTAATGGTAGGACCACTTAATTTTTGGATACTTTCAATACATTTTGGAGAAATAAGATGGGACCCAGCAGTTAAAATGAAACCTAAATATTGGACTTTGGAGAGATACTACTGAATTTTGTCTTTGGAGATTTTGTGGCCTCTTTTATGTAGCTCCAAAAGGAGGTGCTTGCTATCCTACTGCCATGCTTCAGCACTTGGTGAAGTCAAGAACAAATAATTTCTATATTGGATTATGTTGCTGTGTTTGCATTTAATGGAATCTGTATCTGCATTCAAGAACTCTGTAAATCATGTAGGGCTGTCCATGAACCCCTGGGGCAATTGATTCCAGGTACAATGGAAACCTTTCCAGGTGAAAACAAAGATATGACTGGAATTCTCTTATACAGGTATAGAAAAGAAAGCAGAGCAGAAGTCTACAACAGTGAAGTGTGTAGCTGTGCTAGGAATAGAAGAAATAATAGTATTTAGGTTGGAAACTACAGGGTGTCTCTTTATTACGTTATTATTCACAGCCCTCAAATCCTAGACTAATCAATAGAGATGCTTGCCATTGGGGCCCAATTTTGGTTTTTTTAACAGGCAGGATGGATGTATTGTATTCCACTTTTCAAGGAATAATGATACCCTAGTGAATCAGTGAATTTATTATGAGGGTAATGGCTTCAATTGCTTCCTTCAAGAGAAGGTGCTGAGGAATGGAAGGAGGTGGGCTAGATTTTGTCTTACTTTAGATAGGGACAGCCGATTTAAGTAGGCCAAAATCAGATGATTATGTGGCCCATAGAGACCCAAGAATATCAGTGGGGATTTGAAAAGTAAGAAGTTTCTGTACTTCTGAAAGGAGGACCGGGATCAAATTTAAGGTTTCCCTCTCGTAAGTCTAATGAGATAGATCCATTAGGCAAGCAATTTATTGTGGCTCTAAGTTTATATAATAAATCCTTCCCCAGAAGATTCATAGGGGAGCCAGGAAAGAATGCTGCACTGACAAGGGTCCTACAGGTACCATCCTAGAGGAAAGCTTTAGAACCTTTTGGGGTGTCCTTGATGCCCCCAATACATTTATTGAGTCAATGGAATTGCAAGCTAAATCAGGTGTGCTCCTCAATAAGGACCTGGAAGCTCCAGTGTCCAAAACACAATTATAATAGTGTCACCAACTTTTAATGTTACATGGGGCTCATCAGTATTGGAGAGGCAGTGGATAGGGACAATGGGCAGTAAGATATTAGGGTCTGGAAAAATCAAAGATTGTATCCTCTGATTCCTGTGCTCCAAACTTCCCACACACACACACACCTGCATAATTTTTTTAGTTCCATGGGATTCCCCCCAAGGGGCATTAGCACCCTGAGTAATTTGGGGACCAGCTCCACTTAAAAGATATTGTTGTGGGGTCATTTGGTTTGAGTTATCTACCTGATTTATGGTCCTAAGATTAACAGTCCTGAAATTGCAATTCCTATAATTATTATTCTGATACTTGTTCCTGAAATTATTGTAGTCATTATTTATTTTTATTTTTATTTTTATTATTCCTGATTGCCTGGAATAGATTTCTACAATTCATCATTACATGGGCTCTCCTCATTGAAGTGGCATGTCAAAGATCAATAATTAGATTCTTGGAGAGGGGCAAGTGGTATTAATGTAGTATCATGCCCTCTTTTCTGTTTATCTATTTTATCACATAATGATTTCAGGTCCTTTTGTATTGTTTCCAACAAATCATTAGTTTCTGCTGTTTTCTCTGCATGTCCTTTTGAGACATAAATAGCAGTTCTTCTCAATTCTTCCAGATCCATCTAAGGCCATTTTGAGTAATTCATTTTAAAATAGTCTTGGACTACCCTGCAAGAATTATTAACAAATTGATGCTGTATTTGTCTGATATCTTTTTCATTAGGAAGATCTCGGTCTAGGAACCTACCTCCCAGCTCTATGAGCCTATCCATAAATTGGGAGGGTGTCTCATCATCATTTTGTGTAAGACAGTCGAATTTTGTCCAAACATCTGGTCATTCAACACATTCTCGCTTGGCTTTGAGAATGGCAGTTCTAGCATTGTTTAATTGTAAATATTCCCTGGGAATATTATAGTCCCATTGTGGATCTTGTTATATTGAAACTATGTTCCCAGAGGCCGTGAGGACAGGGGAGAAAGCGGTTGGCCAAAGGGGGGGTATAAATACCCTGGCAGCCCTGGCTTTTGGTTCCTTTCACTTCCCTTGGACCTGAGATCTGTGGATCCTGGTCTTGTGGGATTGAGACTTGCTGGGCTCAAACTTGCAAGATCCTCCTGTCTTGTACCTGACTAGGATTACCAACCTGTACCCATACCATCACTCTTCTGATTCTACTGCCCCTAGATATTTAGGAATTCAAATCATCTGTAGTTATCTAGGCATCCCAGGGCCCGGGAGGGATCCTGGAAGTGGGCAGAAGAAGAAGAAGAGGGTAGAAAAGGGGTGGATCCTGAAGGCTATATAGGCATAACATCTAGCAGGAAGAAGAAGCTGAAAGACATCAAACAAGAGCTTGCTTGTTCTGGTTTAGCTGTGGCCAGGCTGAGCCAGAGGAACTAACTAACCAGAATCAATTACCTGCCTACAGCTCTGAAGGTTTACTATTATCAAATTAGTTAAGGTTTCCCAATTCCTCTTTCCATTTCCCAATACTCCTCTTTGCTAAATATAGATAAACTATTCAAGTACCTTCCTGGAGTGGTTATTTCATAACTTCTCTGGGAAGGGAGTCACGCAGTCAGATAAACCGTTACCAAGGCTAATAGAGCCCAAAATCTATCATCAATCCTCCTTTTCCCCTGGATTATGCACAAAGTATTTGAAATTGTCCAATTGAAATTGTAATGCTGCTTGGATTTTGGCTTCCATTTTGCTATTTGTAGCCTTTTTCATCTTCATATTGAAAATTAAAAAAAAAAGATGATTCCCTAGCAGCATCAGGAAAAGGAGGCATTCAGAAACCTTAAAGGTTTTCAATTTGTCAAAAGTAAAAAGGTTTTCCTATATGGAAGCAAACATGTTGCAAGGCTACTATTTATTTGTTTGTTTATTTTGATTTATTTAGTTACTTTCAGCTGTAAAAAAAAAGTTATTTGTTCTTTGCTATTATTGGTGCTGCTCTCTAGTGGCAGAAAGGTAGCACTGAAGCTTAGCAGAAGAAAAAGGGTATTCTTTGGTCGAAATTCAGACACCATCAGATCTTTCTCTGTAGGTGGAGAGCATTTTTCTTTATCATAAGTCCTTTGGAATTGTCTTAGATGACTGTATTGATCAGGATAGCTAAGTCTTCAGTTTCCTGTGAAGATAGGATTACCTCTCCTTTTTTTATTCAAGAACTTAAAGTACCCCTACTTGACACTAAGTAAGATTGTTGCAAGTCACCTCACACCTCCAAAGCTTACTGTACCCCATTCCCTCCTTAGGCAGTGCTAGGCAAATTGAAAGACTGAGGTTGATTCCCATAAAATGGGGAGCAACAGGAAGTGAACAACAAGAAAACTGCTTTAAAAAGGTCATCTGGAGGATTCAGTCATTCTCTCTGTGTTGGTGAGCCAGACTGGAGGAGGAGACCTTTTCCCTGGATCTTGAGCTGGGCTTGTGGTGGTGAGTGGAATGATTCCTTCCTTGGTTCTTTAGTTAGGAGACTGTTTCTGCTTGTTGGCACGTCAGTGGGACACTCCCTTCATAGTGAATTCTGGTGAGATTTTTGGTGGTCTTAGCTTTGTGTGCATGGAAAGTTCTCAGGATTCTTCAGTGTCTCCTGGTTCTTTGGATTTTAGATTCCTAATAAGGACTTTGGATTCTGGTGAGATTCACTTTCAGATTTGCATCTGTGATCTGGAGACATTAGGATTAAACTTAGGGGATACTGGCAGCCAGGCAGTACTTTTTGTCTCTTCATCTACACTTTTCTAAATTCACTCTTTCCACCTCTTTGTAAATAAAACTACAAAAAGGCATTATGTATGACTTAAGCTATAATATTTTTAAATTGGGAACCACAATATTACTTTACAATTCTCATATTTAGCATAAAACCTTAATATTAATTCTTACATTCTTGGAATGGTTTTAATTATAACAAGTGGATACTGGTACACTAAAAAGTAGCTAAGTTATTCACAATTAATCTTCAAAAAATGTTGCTCTTACTGTGTACAATATTCTCCTGGTTCGACTCAACTCAATTTCCATCCACTCATGGGAGTCTTTACTTATAATACTTTAAAATTATTTAGGTAGTGGTAAAGCAATGGTCAATGAACTCCCCATTTAGTCCAAAGACCTCAAATTCTTATACTAAAAAAAAACAACAAATGAAATATGTTGGAAAAAACACAAAGTATAAATGAAAAAATTCATAATCAGGATACAACTCAGGATACAAAACTAGATAACATGAGTTCTAATTGGAGGAAAGTTTAGGGGTTTTCAAAGTTGGGAGATGGAATAGATAGGTTTGAAAAGAATGAGAGGGGTGGGAGTTGGAGAGTGAGCTTGGTGACTCAGTAGATAGAGTTAGGTCTGGAGATGGTAGGTAATGGATTCAAACCTGGCTTCAAACACTTCCTAGCTATGAAACACTGGGCAAGTTATTTAACCTCCATTACCTAGCCCTTACCTCTCTTCTGCCTTAGAACCAATTATAAGACAGAAAGATACATGTGAAAATAATCAAAGGAAAATTTGGATGGTGTCAGACCCAAAACAAATACCTAGAGGAGCTCAGAAAGGTTTATGAAAATCAAATAAGGGGCAGCTAGGTGGCAGAGTGGTTAGATAGCTAGATTTGTGGTCAAGATGACCTCAATTCAAATATGGCCTCAGATATTTCCTAGCTATGTGACCATGTGCAAGGCACTTAACCTTGTTTACCTAGTCCTTGCTCTTCTTTATTAGTTTTTATTTTATTTTATTTTAATTTTTTAATTTTACATTTTAAATCAGTGAAGTACAAAATAATATTGGGAAAGAAATGAAAGTGATGCAAGAGAATAATAAAAAATAGTCAGCAATTTGATAAAACATACACAAAAAGTAACTAAGAGGAAAGAACTCCCTAAAAACTAGAACTGGTCAAATGGANGGAACTCTCCTTATATCTTACTGGCTTCTCACCTAGCATCAACTAAGGTGTAAAAATCACTAAGTGGTTTTCAGGCTTCTCCCAAATAGTTCAAGCTTGTGTTGATTCAAAGTTATTGCCAACCAAAATGTTAACTCCAACTAGGGAAAGTGAACAAATAATTCCCTTTTCACAAGTGTGAACTCAAAGAGAACCAAGAATTCCCTTTCACACTCAGCAGGTTGACCTGCTATTATAAATAAATTTTAATAATTATAAATAATTATATTTTAAAATTAAGAGACAATTCTAGAAAGATGGCAGCTTAGATGGAGCAAACCTTCAGACCTCCACAACCTTTCACACCAAGATGGAAAAGAAAGGAAAAGAAAACCAAATCTAAAAACAATACAGAGCAGGGGGACCCTACTGCTAGACAGCTCAAGAGGTACACCAAGAAAAAAGGATTGAATTCTTGAACTGTTGGGTCTGAGGGTTTAGAAGGGGAATCCCAGGACCCCTCCCCCATAGGCTGTGTGGAGTCCCCAGCAGCCCCTGAAATCTGTGGATAGGCAAACACACCAGCCCAGAAAAAGAGCCTCGCTGGTGCTGACTCAAGAAGTTGAACACAGACATCAGGATGTGGCTGGGGGACAAAGGCAGAGAAGCACAGAAAAAACACTCAGAAGATGGCAGCTTAGATGATGCAAAACTTCAGACCTACATGCCTTACAACACAAAGATAAAAATAAAGAGCTTTGAGAAGAAAGAAAACCAAATTGAACAATAGGACAGAGCCTGGGGGACCCTACTGCTAGACAGCTCAGTGAAAACACTCCAGCTTTTTCTCTAAGGTTTTAACCTCAGGGTACATTAAATACTACAGACTACTAACCCAATCCAGGCTTAATCCAATCAATTGGACAGACAAGAAGTCTTCAGAGGCCAGGGAAACTCCAATATCCCTCCTCATAGACTGCAAAGAAAGAAACTAAAACTCTCCATTGTCAGCTGGAGGAAGATCTTTCATCTAAGCTAATTAAATCCATCTGCTTAACCTAGCAGAACAGAGAATGGAAAAAATATGAGTAAACAACAGAAAAAGGGAAAAGGAATTACAATTGACAGCTTCTTTCCAGGAAGCGAACAAAGAATGAATGAAATAGAAGAAGAGCAGGAAGCTCCAGCAAATTGAACACAAGCTTTGGAAGATCTCAAAATTCAATTAACTCAATAACTTCAGGAACTCAAAAAACAATCAAGAGAGGCTGAAGACAATTGGAAAAAAGAAATACATGAACTAAATGAAACAAGAAAATAAGGTCTTAAAAGCCAATGTTGACCAGCTAGAAAATGCAGCAAAGAAGACAAAAGATGATCTACAAAGAAAATCAGACCAGAAGGAGAATGATGACCAAAAAGCCAGGGATGAAATTCAGTCTTTAAAAAATAGAAATCAATAACTAGAAGTAAATGACTTCAGAAGGCAGCAAAGAATAACAAATAAAACAAAATTTAAAAAAATAAAATTTGAAGAGAATATGAAACACACACCTCATTGACACAACCAAAGATCTGGAAAAGAGATCTCAAAGAGACAATTTAAGAATTATTGGTCTCCCGGAACATCATTGCAAAAGAAAAAGCCTGGACTAATCCTACAGGAAATTATCCAAGAGAACTGCCCTGACATTCTCAAACAAGGGGGAAAAGTGGAGATTGAAAGAATCCACAGATCACCTCCTACATTTAATCCACAACTGACAACTTCCAGGAATATTATAGCCAAATTCAAAAAATACCAGACCAAGGAAAAAAATAATACAAGATGCTATGAAGAAGTCATTCAGATACCAGGGAACCACAGGTAGGATAACACAGGATCTGGCTGCATCTACATTGAAGGACTAGGAAGGCATGGAATATAATATTCCAGAAAGCAAGAGAACTGGGTCTACAACCAAGAATCAACAATCTAGCAAAACTGACTATATTTTTTCAGGGGAAAGTATGGTCATTCAATAAAATTGAGGGCTTCCAAGCATTCATAAAGAAAAAAGCAGACTTAAACAGAGAGTTTGATGCCCAAACACATAACTCAAAAGAATAATCATAAGGTAGAGAGTGGGGGTGGGGTGGGGAAACAACTTTTCTTTAGGTGTCTCAATAAGTTCAATCAATTTGTATCCCTTGAAGAAAAGAAGTTATTGGTAACTCTTAAAAATTGTTATTATCATCAGGTAACTGGAAGAAGTTTATTTAGAGGGAACAGTGACAAACTGTATAGGATGAAATGTCTATATATA
>NC_058132.1:21930447-21937194 GCF_016433145.1 Gracilinanus agilis
GTATCAGAATAATAATTATAGGAATTGCAATTTCAGGACTGTTAATCCTAGGACCATAAATCAGGTAGATAACTCAAACCAAATGACCCCACAACAATATCTTTTAAGTGGAGCTGGTCCCCAAATTACTCAGGGTGCTAATGCCCCTTGGGGGAAATCCCATGGAACTAAAAAAATTATGCAGGTGTGTGTGTGTGGGAAGTTTGGGGCACAGGAATCAGAGGATACAATCTTTGATTTTTCCAGACCCTAATATCTTACTGCCCATTGTCCCTATCCACTGCCTCTCCAATACTGATGAGCCCCATGTAACGTTAAAAGTTAGTGACACCTATTATAATTGTGTTTTGGACACTGGAGCTTCCAGGTCCTTATTGAGGAGCACACCTGATTTAGCTTGCAATTCCATTGACTCAATAAATGTATTGGGGGCATCAAGGACACCCCAAAAGGTTCTAAAGCTTTCCTCTAAGATGGTACCCGTAGGATCCTTGTCAGTGCAGCATTCTTTCCTCTTAATGCCTGGCTCCCCTATGAATCTTCTGGGGAAGGATTTATTATATAAACTTAGAGCCACAATAAATTGCTCGCCTAATGGATCTATCTCATTAGACTTATGAGAGGGAAACCTTAAATTTGCTTCCGGTCCTCCTTTCAGAAGTACAGAAACTTCTTACTTTTCAAATCCCCACTGATATTCTTGGGTCTCTATGGGCCACATAATCATCTGATTTTGGCCTACTTAAATCAGCTGTCCCTATCCAAAGTAAGACAAAATCTAGCCCACCTCCTTCCATTCCTCAGCACCTTCTCTTGAAGGAAGCAATTGAAGCCATTACCCTCATAATAAATTCACTGATTCACTAGGGTATCATTATTCCTTGAAAAGTGGAATACAATACATCCATCCTGCCTGTTAGAAAAACCAAAATTGGGCCCCAATGGCAAGCATCTCTATTGATTAGTCTAGGACTTGAGGGCTGTGAATAATCATGTAATAAAGAGACACCCTGTAGTTTCCAACCTAAATACTATTATTTCTTCTATTCCTAGCACAGCTACACACTTTACTGTTGTAGACTTCTGCTCTGCTTTCTTTTCTATAAGAGAATTCCAGTCATATCTTTGTTTTCACCTGGAAAGGTTTCCATTGTACCTGGAATCAATTGCCCCAGGGGTTCATGGACAGCCCTACATGATTTACAGAGTTCTTGAATGCAGATACAGATTCCATTAAATGCAAACACAGCAACATAATCCAATATAGAAATTATTTGTTCTTGACTTCACCAAGTGCTGAAGCATGGCAGGAGGATAGCAAGCACCTCCTTTTGGAGCTACATAAGAGAGGCCACAAAATCTCCAAAGACAAAATTCAGTAGTGTCTCTCCAAAGTCCAATATTTAGGTTTCATTTTAACTGCTGGGTCCCATCTTATTTCTCCAAAATGTATTGAAAGTATCCAAAAATTAAGTGGTCCTACCATTAAAAAACAATTAAGGGTGATTCTTAGAGCAAGAAGATTCTGTTGGCAGTGGATGCCTTGCTATGGGGAAATCACTAAGCCCCGTGTATCACTGACAAAAAATTCAGTTCCTGAACTATGTAAATTGGAAACAGAACACCTGACAGCTCTTTCAAATTTAAAACACCCTATCTTGTCTGCCCCTGCTCTAAGCATGCCAAATTATGATAAGCCATTTACATTATATGTCCAGGAACAGATAGGGGCTGTTTGAGGTGTTCTGATTCAACCTTTCAGACCCACTCAATGCCCAGTGGCCTATTATTTGGCCCAGCTGGATCCAGTAGCTTCAGGAGCACATCCATGTCATAGAGCAGGGGTTAGCAACATATGGATCTTGAGCCATATCTGGCTCTTTTGAGGGCCAGATATGGTGCAGGAACCATAAAGTCAATTTTTTTCAGGTACTGTTACAGGAGTGTGCACTGTTATAGGAGTGCACACTGTGAGCACTGTACGGCTCTCATGAAATTACATTTTAAAAAATGTGGGAATTACGGCTCTCATGGCCAAAAAGGTTCCTGATCCCTGCCTTAGAGGAATAGCTGCCATGGCTTTATTAGTGAATACATCTGCCAACCTAGTATTAGGATGCCCTTTGACCATAATGTGCCCACACGAGGTTGAGGATTTGTTATTAAGACATAGGACACAGGTATTTAGAGATCAAACGATTACAAGATGTAAGATAACCCTCTTGAACAACAAAAATATTACATTAAAATGCTGTGGGGTTGCCCCTTCCAGGTTAAGATGGCTGAGTAAAAAGCAGCTGCTTAACCACTCCTAACCAAAACATATAGGACTCCTCAAGAAGACATAAAAACAAATCCAGAGGAATGAAGGGACTCCACAACAGGGTGCAGCATTGAAGGTACGTGGAATTGGGACATTTCCATGCTATAAGGGGGTGAAATAGCTCTCACTAAAACACAAGTTGAGCAACCCACTCCAGCACTCCACACCACCTACAGTGCCAAAGCCAGCGCTCAAGAGCTAGAGCAAGCATGGGGCACCCATTAAGTCCTTGGCAGCTACCTTGGGTCACCAGGGCCTGTTCCTGAGAGCAGCAATACTTAAGACCACAAGAGGCTAAAGAACATGCACGGACTTTGAATGCAGACCCTGAGAGCAGGCGCAAGCACAGGCTCTTGAGTCCATGGATCATGAGCGCAGGAGCAGACCCGGATCCTGAGCACAGGAGTGGACCTTCAGTGAGGACCCAGGGCAGAAGGGTGCAAGACAGTGGAAACAGTGCCCTGAAACTATTAAAGGAGCCTCAGACAGAGGAATAAACAAGGGGGGCACCAGGAGGCTTGACTCTGAGAAAAACAAGATCTAAGACTTCAAGAGCCTAGAGAGTGCAAACAGACTCTGGGTGTGAGGAAAAAACCTGAGGGGGCACAGGGCTAACAATGGCAAGCCATTATCAAGAACCACAAAAGAGAAAGATCATCAAGAAGAAATCTGTAACACTGGACAACTTTTACACAGAGAAAGTCCAGACAGCAAAGCAAACAGCAGAGGAGAACAAACAAGTAATCATATCCAAACCTTCCCAAAATAGTGAAAACTAGTCACAAGCTATTAAAGAGTTCAAATCTGAGATGATGAGAAAGATGGAAGAGATCTGGCATGAAAATAACAGTTTAAAAGGCAGAATTTGACAATTGTAAAGTGAGGCAAGTCAACTGAAGACCAGAAATGACCAGATTGAAAAGGAAAACCAAAAGATTATAATTGAAAACCAGTCCCTAAAGGCTAGAATTGAGCAATTAGAAGCTAATGATCTCTCAAGACAGCAAGAACAAATAAAACAAACTCAAAAGACTGATAAAATAGAAGAAAACATGAAATATCACAATGAGAAATTGACAGATCAAGAAAACAGGGCTAGAAGAGACAATTTAAGAATCATTGGTCTTCCTGAAAAAGCAGAAATTAATAGAAATTTGGACTCCATACTAAAGGAAATTATTCAGCAAAATTGCCCTGAATTTCTATAACAAGAGGGCAATATAGACATTGAAAGGATCCATAGATCACCCTCTACACTAGACCCAAAAAAGACAACCCCCAGGAATATAATAGCCAAACTCAAGAGCTTCCAAGTAAAAGAAAAAGTCTTACAAGAATCCAGAAAGAGACAATTCAAATACCAATCAGGATCACACAGGATCTGGAAGCCTCCACGCTAAGAGACCGCATGGCTTGGGATATGATATTCAGAAAGGCAAGAGAACTGGGCCTTCAACCACAGCTCAACTACCCATCAAAACTGACTATATACTTCCAGGGGAAAGTATGGACATTCAAGAAAATTGAAGATTTCCAAGTATTTGCACAGAAAAGACCAGGACTAAAGGGAAAGTTTGATATCCAACCACAAAAATCAAGAGAAACATGAAAAGGTAAATAAGAAACAGAGGGGAAAGAAAGAAAACTCACAATTTTTGAATTTGCCTCTTTAAGGGCTTCAATAAGATCTAATTATCTGTATTCCTATGTGGAGAAATGTTATGTGTAATTTTCTGTATTGAAATCTATTCACTATTATAGTATTCACTATTATAGTAATCAGAAGAATAATTCATAGGGAGAGGGTTGAATACTAAATGGTCTAAGATGATATGGGGGTGGGAAAGAGGGGGGAGAATAGTAGGGGACACCAAGAGAAACTTAAGTGAATAAGAAAAATAGGATATTCTATTACACACAAAGAGGGCACGGGAAGGGGAGGGGACAAATACTATTAAAAGAAGGAGAGGAAGAGAGCATTAAGAGGTAATATTTAAACCTTACTCTCAGTGTAATCAACCTGGAGAGGTAAGAGTAGCTATATTTTCCATTGGGATATAAAACTAAATCTAACCCTACTGAGAAAGTCAGAAAGGATAAACCAAGGGGAGAAGGGGAGTGGGGAGGTCAAAAAATGGAGGGGAGAAGAAGAGGGAGGGAATTTATTAGGCCTTTAAAAATAAAAAGAGGGGAATAATAAGAGAGGGAGTAGAAAGGGAAGTTAATCAAGGTCAGGAAATAAGGGATACTGGCTTAAAGCAAACCACTGGTTTAAAAGGAAATAGTGTAAGAAGAAGGGGTAGGACTAGGGGAGGATACAAAAATGTGAGCAAATGCACAACTGATAATTATAACTCTGAATGTGAATGGGAGGAACTCGCTCATAAAATGGAAGCAAATAGCAGAGTGGATTACAAACCAAAATCCTACCATATATTGTCTACAAGAAACACATATGAGGCGGGTGGACATACACAAGTATAAGGTTAAGGGCTTGAGCAAAATCTTTTGGGCATCAAATGAGAAAAAGAAGGCAGGAGTGGCTATTATGATTTCTAACAAAGCCAAAGTAAAAATAGATAGGATTAAAAAAGACAGGGAAGGTCATTACATCCTGAATAAAGGCAGTATAAACAATGAGAAAATAACACTGCTCAATATGTACGCACCAAGTGGCATAGCATCCAAATTCATAAAGGTGAAACTGGCAGAGCTCAAGAAGGAAATAGATAGTAAAACAGTAATAGTGGGAGATCTAAATATTCCTCTTTCAGATCTAGATAAATCAAAACAAAAAATAAAGAAGAGGTAAGATAGGTGAAGGAAGTCCTAGAAAAATTATATTTAATTGATATGTGGAGAAAAATAAATAGGGACAAAAAGGAATACACCGTCTTTTCAGCTGCACATGGTACATTCACAAAGATTGTCCATGTTATAGGGCATAGAAACATTGCACACAAATGCAAAAGAACACAAATAATAAATGTAACCTTCTCAGATCATTATGCAATAAAAATAATAATTAGTAAGGACACCTAGACAGGCAAATCAAAAACTAATTGGAAATTAAATAATGATACTCCAAAACCAGCTAGTCAAAGAAGAAATCACAGAAACAATCAACAATTTCATTGAAGAGAATGACAATGATGAGACATCCTACCAAACTCTGTGGGATGCAGCCAAGGCAGTACTCAGGGGAAAATTTATATCCTTGAGTGCATATATTAACAAATTAGGGTGGGCAGAGATTAATGAATTGGGCATGCAACTCAAAAAAATAGAAAGCGAGCAAATTAAAAATCCCCAGATAAAAACTCAATTAGAAATACTAAAAATCAAGGGAGAAATTCATAAAATCGAAAGTAAAAGAACTATTGAATTAATAAATAAGACTAGAAGCTGGTATTTAAAAAAAGATAAAATAGACAAAGTACTGGTCAATCTAATAAGAAAAAGGAAAGAAGAAAACCAAATTGACAGTATCAAAGATGAAAAGGGAGACCTCACCACTAATGAAGGGGAAATTAAGGCAATCATTAAAAACTATTTTGCCCAATTATATGGCAATAAATATAACAACTTAGGAGATATGGACGAATATTTACAAAAATATAAATTGCCTAGATTAACAGCAGAAGAAATAGAATAGCTAAATAATCCCATATCAGAAAAAGAAATTGAACAAGCCATCAAAGAACTCCCTAAGAAAAAATCACCAGGGCTGATGGATTCACAAGTGAATTCTATCAGACATTCAAAGAGCAACTAATCCGAATACTATACAAATTATTTGATATGATAAGCAAAGGAGTCCTACCAAATTCCTTTTATGACACAAATATGGTACTGATTCCAAAGCCAGGTAGATCAAAAACAGAGAAAGAAAACGACAGACCAATTTCCCTAATGAACATAGATGCAAAAGTCTTAAATAGAATACTAGCAAAGAGACTCCAGCAAGTAATTAAGAAGATCATCCACCATGATCAGGTGGGATTTATACCAGGAATGCAAGGATGGTTCAACATTAGGAAAACCATCCACATAATTGACCATATCAACAGTCTAACAAACAAAAATCACATGATTATCTCAATAGATGCTTAAAAAGCCTTTGGCAAAATACAGCACCCATTCCTATTGAAAACACTGGAAAATATAGGAAGAGAAGGTCCTTTCCTAAAAATAATAAACAGTATATACCTAAAACCATCAACAAGCATCATATGCAATGGGGATAAATTAGAAGCCTTCCCAATAAGATCAGGAGTGAAACAAGGATGCCCACTATCACCTCTATTATTCAACATAGTACTACAAACACTGGCAGTAGCATTTAGAGAAGAAAAAGAAATTGAAGGTATCAAAATAGGTAAGGAGGAGACTAAGCTATCACTCTTTGCAGATGATATGATGGT
>NC_058132.1:21937290-21947041 GCF_016433145.1 Gracilinanus agilis
AACAATTGGAAAGCCATTGATTGCTCATGGGTAGGATGAGCTAACATAATAAAAATGACAATTCAACCCAAATTAATTTACCTATTTAGCGCCATACCTATGACACTACCAAAAAACTTTTTTTAATGAATTAGGAAAAAGTATAATAAATTTCATTTGGAAGAACAAAAGATAAAGAATACCAAGGGAAATAATGAAAAAAATGTGAAGGAAGGGGGCCTAGCAGTACCAGATATTAAACTATACTATAAAGCAGCAGTCACCAAAACAATATGGTACTGGCTAAGAAACAGAAGGGAGGATCAGTGGAATAGACTTGGAGTAAATGACATCAGCAAGACAGTGTATGATAAACCCAAAGAGCCCAGGACCTTTGGGACATGATTCCACTATTTGACAAAAACTGCTGGGAAATTTGGAAAACAATATGGGAGAGATTAGGTTTAGATCAACATCTCCCCCCCTACACCAAGATAAATTCAGAATGGGTGAATGACTTGAATATAAAGAGGGAAACTATGAATAAATTAAGTGAAAACAGAATAGTATACTTGTCAGATCTCTGGGAAAGGAAAGATTTTAAAACCAAGCAAGAGTTAAAGAAAATTACAAAATGTAAATTAAATGGTTTTGATTATATTAAACTAAAAAAGCTTTTGTACAAACAAAAAAATGTAGTCAAAATCAGAAGGGAAACAACAAATTGGGAAAAAATCTTTATAACAAAAAGCTCTGACAGAGGTCTAATTAGACAAATATACAAGGAGTTAAATCAATTGTATAAAAAAATTAAGCCATTCCCCAACTGATAAATGGGCAAGAGACATGAATAGGCAATTTTCAGGTAAAGAAATCAAAAGTATCAATAAGCACGTGAGAAAGTGTTCTAAATCTCTAATAATTAGAGAAATGCAAATCAAAACAACTCTGAGGTATCAATCACCTCACACCTAGCAGATTGACTAAAATGAAAGAAGGGGAGAGTAATGAATGTTGGAGGGGATGTGGCAAAATTAAGACATTAATGCATTGCTGGTGGAGTTGTAAACTGATCCAACCATTCTGGCTGGCAATTTGGAACTATGCTCAAAGGGTTATAAAAAAAAAGGCCTGCGCTTTGATCCAGCCATACCATTGTTGGGTTTGTTCCCCAAAGAGATCATAAATAAACAGACCTGTATGAGAATATTTATAACTGCACTTTTCGTGGTGGCAAAGAACTGGAAAAGGAGGGTATGTTCTTCAATTTGGGAATGGCTGAATAAATTGTGGTATATGCTGGTGATGGAATACTATTGTGCTCAACGGAATAATAAACTGGAGGAATTCCATGTGAACTGGAAAGAACTCCAGGAACTGATGCAGAGCGAAAGGAGCAGAGCCAGAAGAACATTGTACACAGAGACTGATATACTATGGTAAAATCCAATGTAATGGACTTCTGTACCAGCAGCAATGCAATGACTCAGGATAGTTCTGAGGGATTTATGGTAAAGAATGCAACCCACATTCAGAGGAGAAACTGCAGGAGAGGAAACATAGAAGAAAAACAATTGCTTGAACGCATGGGTTGAGCAGGACATGATTGGGAATGTAGACTCGAAACTACCACACCAATGCAACTACCAACAATTTGGAAATAGGTCTTGGTCAATGACACATGTTAAAACCAGTGGAAACGTTCATCGGCCATGGGTGGGGGGAGTGCAGGGAGTGAAGGGGAAAGTAGAAGCATGAATCATGTAACCATGTTAAAAATGCATATTAATAAATGTTTTAAAGATGCTGTGGGGTTCTTAGTCATGCAACCTTGCTCTCTGATTTGCCAACTTCCAGAGAAACTTTACATGATTGTACCTCTTTAGCATCCATTGCTGATAAACCTCATGATAATTTACTGGACACCCCTTTGGATAATTTCAATTTAATATCATTTATAGATCATTTTTCCTTTATGACAGATGGCATGCACTATACAGGAGCCTGCAGTAGTTACTGAATTTGCCACTCTGTGGTCAGCTTCCCTACCCTCAAATGTAAATGCACAAGGTGCAGAACTCACAGCTTTAAAACATGCCTGTATTGTTGCAAAAGATAGGAGGGCCACACAGACTCCCATTACACATTTGGAATATGTCACTATGACTTCATAAGGGATTCCTAATATCAGCTGGAAAATGTATTGCCAACTCAGAGCTTATTAAGGACCTATTTTCTGCCCTCCAGCTCCCTGAAGTCATAGCTATAGTTCATTGTTCTGCACATACATGTAGTACTGTTCCTGTCTCCAGGGGAAATGACCGAGCAGATGCTGCAGTAAAAGCTAGTGGACTTGGAAGGACCCAAGCTGATTTTGGCACTGACAATCACTGATGATTTGGATCTATCCATTTCCTATACTGACAAGGAAGTGGAAAACTGGAAGAAGAAATTTAAAGCCAACCAAATTAATGGAGTAAGGGTATCATCAGACGGCAAAATCCTGCTCCCTAGAAATTTCTATACCCAAATTTGAGACTCCATCCATAAACATGGTGATTTCTGCACCCAATGCATTAGAGACTGTGATATGAGTAAGGGTAGCACCTGGAATAACTACAATGGCCTAAAAAGTATATACAGCTTGCATTACCTGCCAGGCCTTCAATCAACATGCTTTTTGTGGCAAAGCCTTTGGGGGACGTCCTCTTGCTTACACACCATTTGAGCATTTACAAATGATTTTATCTCTCTGTTGAAAGATGGACAGTATAAATTTTCTCTGGTCATAGTAGATCAGATGACCATGTGGCCTAAAGCCTTTCCTTCTGTTTGGGCCACAGCAGCTTTTGTTGCCAAAGTCCTTCTAAAAGAGATTATTACTCATTTTGGCCTGCCAGCATATATTGATTAACATAGAGGAACCCATTTTACTGATTGGGTCTTATCACAAATTTACTTCATTTACCCCTGTCATATATACTCCTCCTCCAGTGGAATATCCTCATGCTATATTCTAGCCCATAAAGAACTTTGTGGGTCCTACCCTTGTCATCTGATGGATTAGCTACAGTTCCAAGGTGAGGGAGATTCAGCCAGATATATTTGCATCTGCACACTCATGTAATCCATCCTTTCTGCCATGGAAGACCTCTAGGGATGGGGACCTCACTCCTTACACAGGGCATTTGGGGACAGTTCAAGTTTAGAAGTTTTCATGATAGTGAGCTAGAGGCTGCCTTCCTCTGACTTACACTTTTTCCTGGTTATGTATAATGTCTTGTACATAGCAGGTGTGGGAAAAATGTTTGTCAAATAGAAGGTTCTAGAACTAACAGATCAGTCACTACAATCATTTTTGATATCTCATTGAAAGATGGTCCCTGAAGCTCACAGTAATAAGAAACCTTCATGAAGCAGAGAGTCCAAGTGACACATAAGCAGGATCCTTTCTCCAGTCTGCTTTTTGCCTCTCAAACTTTTATTGGTGCACACGTTTAGCAGTGGAAAAAAGATGAAATTGGAGGCCTTTTGTGGCCATATTTGGCTCTCAAAAATGTAAAAAAATAAAAGTTATTCACAAATAAAATGGATTAGGTCAAGCTAAAAGACAACCCCCTCTCCAAAAACTCCATTCAAAATATAACTTAAAAGTTGTGCATACCCTGCCTGCTCTGCTTATGACATGGCAATTGCTTTAAAAATCACTATAACAACTTTTTGTAAAAGCATCATATTCATGTTGTAGAAACTTTTTACATGAGAACATTGTTCAAAATAAAATCTACAGAGCCTGGAGTTTACTGTGGCCATGAAAATAGAAGGTTATGTCTCCTCAGCTATTGCTGGCCCTCTATTCCTTTCCTTCAAGTCCAATGTGCAGCAGTTTTCAAAGGTACTCACTTAGGGAACTTAATAAATGAAAAGGTGAATTATCAAATGGCTTTTCTGCTTTCAAACTCCTATGGATGATCTATTTCCCAGCAGAAGCCACAACTAAGGTCTTGTTTCTATCATCCTTCTGGGGAAAAATTTTGCCGTGTAGTTCATTGAGCAATAATGTACTGCTCTAAGTTGGTGACTTGCATGAGGCCTCTTAAAAGGTCATTGGAAGCTCACCTTCCCCAGACATAACAGATATTCCTCAGTGGGTGACAGCTGCCTGAAGAGTAGGAGGTGGAAGAAGAGGAAAGTGTTGCCTTTCTAGAGCCCTTCTGGATATATATCTATCATCCTTTTTTTGAATACTCTTAGGGAGTGGGGAACACACTATCTCTCAAGGAAGATTCTTCTTCAGAGACTGTTTATGTCCTTCTAAACCCTTTTCATTTCCAGTTCTTTCAACCAAACATTTCTATGCATTCCAATCCTCTAAACACCCTGTTAGCCTTTCCCTGGTCACACTAAAGAGAGCCCCATTACAAAATATGACACCTAGAATGGAACATAATGTTCCTGATAGATTTTGACTTTGTCCTGGGCACTGTATGAACACAACTACAAAACACTTATCACACAATTAAAACTAGATCTAAATAAGTGGAAAAACATTAATTACTCATGGGTAGGATGACCTAATATAATAAAAATGACAATCCTACCCAAATTAATTTACTTATTCAGCACCATACCTATCAAACTACCAAGAATCTTTTTTACTGAATTAGAAAAAATGATAACAAAATTCATTTGGAAGAACAAAAGATCAAAAATATCAGTGGAACTAATAAAAAACGTGAAGGATGGGGGTCTATCAATACCAGATCTTAAAATATATTGGAAAGCAGTGGTCACCAAATCAATATGGGACTGGCAAAGAGAAAAAAGGGAGTACCAATGGAATAGACTTGGGCTCGATGTCTTCAGCAAGATAGTGAATGATAAGACCGAAAGATCCCAGCTTTTAGGACAAAAATCAACTAGTTGACAAAAATGGCTGAAAAAATTGGAAAAAAGTATGGGAGAGATTAGGTTTAGATTAACATCTCATACCTTTTATCAAGACAAATTCAGAATGGGTAAATGACTTAAATATAAAGAAGGAAACTATAAGTAAATTAGGTGAACAAAGAAAAGTATAACTGTCAGATGTATGGAAAAGGAAAGAATTTAAGACTAAGGAAGGGAGAGAATTACAAAATATAAAATGAATAATTTAGAGTACATTTAATTAAAAAAATTTTGTACACACAAAACCAATGCAACCACAATTAGAAGGGAAGCAACAAACTGGGAAAAAATCTTTATAACAAAAATCTCTGAGAAGGGACTAATTCCTCAAATTATAAGGAGTAAAATCAATTGTACAAAAAAAATCAAGCCATTCCTCAATTTCGAAATGGGCCAGGGACATGAATAGGCAATTTTCAGATAAGGAAATCAAAACTATCAATAAGCAAATGAAAAAGAACTCTAAATCTCTTATAATTAAAGAAATGCAAATCAAAACAACTCTGAGATAACTCTTGACTAACATGACAGAAGCAAGGGAAGTAATGAATATTGGAGGGAAGGGGCAAAACTGAGACATTAATACATTGCTGGTGGATTTGTGAATTGATCCAACTATTCTAGATGGCAATTTGGAACTATGCACAGAGGCTGCTAAAAGAATGTCTGCCCTTCCATTCAGCCATACAACTGCTGGGTTTTTATCCCAACGAAATAATAAGGGAAAAGACTTATAAAAATGTTTATAGTCATGCTCTTAGTGGTGGCAAAAAATTGGAAAATGAGGGGATGCACTTAGATTGAGGAATAGCTGAAAAAATTGTGGCATCTGTTGGTGATGGAATACTATTGTGCTAAAAGAAATAATGCACTGGAGAAATTCCATGTGAACTGGAACAACCTCCAGGTATTGATGCAGAGTGAAAGATGAGAACTGGGAGAACCTTATACACAGAGTTGCATACACAATGGCACAATCAAATGTAATGGACTTCTATATTAGCAGCAATGCTAATCCAGGACAACTCTGAGGGACCTATAAGAAAGAATGTTTTTCTAATCCTAAGGAAGAACTATAGGAGTAGAAACACAAAAGAAACAACTGCTAGATCGCATGGGTTGATGGTAAAGTGGACTTTAAAGGATCAATCTAGTACAAATATTAATAATATCAAAATGTCTTGATCAATGACACATATAAAAACCAGTGTAACTATTCGATTGCTACAGGATAGGGGTGAGAGGAGGGAGGAAAAGAATATGAATCATGTAACCATAGAAAAATATTCTAAATATTCTAAATGTTTTAAATTAATTAAATGAAAATTTTCAAATAAACAAAAAAGAATATGACTCCTGGGAAATAAGTCCTCTGCTGCAAGCCTGATTTGGCCAGGTTGGGATGGTTGGCTCTTGTGTGGCTCAGAACTGTGAAGGTCTTTCTTTCTTTCTTAGGCTGGGAGGGAACAATCTCAGGTCCTTTTTATAAGTTAGATAAAGGGGGAACCTGGCCCTGGGAAGTAAAAAACTCCAAAGGGGGAAAGGCACAGAAATGGAGATTGGAGGAGTCTTTCAGGGCAAACCGTCTTTCAGGAGAAACCACTGACTGCTAAATCTGTTGGTCCCTGCCTTTAATTATAGTAGTGGCTGGATACTGAGGATTTGTGCTCTGTAAGGTTATGGTATTTGACCCTGAATAAATATCAGACAGGATATGACTGAGATTTCAATCAGTAACTGAGCTCCCTGAGCAAGACGGGATCCTTAGAGAATAGTTAAGAGACTTGTCTTTGGATCATCTTAAATTTCAAGATTTCTTCCCACACATCTAGATTTTCTTTCCTTCCTCCCTCATCAAGCCTTATCTCTGACAGACAACCACCTTCAGTCATAGGCACTATTATTCTACTACTCAGCTAGTCTATGTATGGAGTCTGGATGTGTCTCAGGAGTCTTTTCCCTCACTCATTTTCTCACTAGGTTATGTAATATTTAAAATTATGAGGCAATTTGTAGCTTAATAACTTTATAAAATGAAAGTAGTAGTGGTATTTATAAAGAGAAGGGAAAGTAGGAGAAAGGTAGAGAAATGCTTAGTGTGTAAAAGGAATTTCCCTCCCCATTATGTTTCTTTGTTTGACTTCAGAGACCTGAAGGTTGTTTACCACTGAGATGTATAGACAAACCCTCAGAGAAGGGAAGCTGAAACCAAAGAGAACAGAAATTATTCCCACAGGCAGATCCCTCCCTGGGTGGTGCCAGGCAAACTAAGGAACTATGATGTTCCTGAGATGTGACAGCGGAGAGTTAGTGGGCAGAGAAAAATGCTTATAAGGTGAGACCAAGGGACTGCTCACTATCTCTTTCCCACACTCTTCTGGCTGGAGTTTGGAACCTGAAGGAATCCCTCTTGGTGGTGAGCTTCAGTACATCAAACAGCAAATCCCCAATTATATTCATCTTATCACATTCCATTTACTGTGCCAGCTTGCTGAACTACTTCTGGATATTCACAGCATTATGTCTACCATCCCTATCCTCCCATTTTTTCTTTCTCTCTCTTTTCTTTCAAGTTTCAAAATTACACTGTATGTCCATAGAATCAACAGAACAATAATGGTCACCATTTACAAAGCTCTTTACATATATTATTTCATTTGATCCAAGTCACTGATAGGAACATTGAACAGAATGAGTCCAAGAACAGAAACTTCAGAAGATTTGTACTGATGCAGAATGGAGTGAGTAGAATCAAGAGGGGGTAATTCATACAATAATGAGAGTGTTCTAAAGGCAAACAACTTTGAAAGATTTAAGACCACTGATCAATGCAATGACCAACCAGGATTGCAGGAGACTCATGATGAAATAACTTGCTCACTTCCTACAAAAAGCTACACACATCCTATGAAATCAGCTGTCTCGCTTCAGAAATGGGATGGTCTCCAGGTATATGTTGCAACAGATCTTTTGAGCATGGGAATTAGATTTCCTTGATTGTCCATACTTCTAATGAGGATTTTCTTTTTCTTTAGTGGGATGGTTGAGAAGGGGGACAGAAAATAAATTTTGGTTAATTGGAAAAAATTTAAGTTAAAAAAAAAAGGTCATTCAGACCACAGGTCTCAAATATATAGCCTGCAACATTCCCAGGTGCAGTCTTAACCAGATGAAAAGCTAATTGGGAAATAGTTAACAAAAGAAAATACAGTAAAACACAGATAATTTAAAAGCTAAATTAAAACATGACATTTAGGGATCGTTATGTACAAATTTAGCCCAACAAAAACTCATGTCTCCTCTAAGGTATATACTGTTGGGAGTCTGACTTTCCCAAGGTCACTTCCCCATTTCACAATTCTTTCTCTTCCCCCTGCTCTGCATTCAGAAAATCACCAGAGTCAGGGACAGGAAGTTGGGATACCCTTAAGGTTTGTAACAATAAAGCTCCATGAAATAAAAGGAAACTAAGACCAGAGATGATCTCTCTATGGTCCTGTTGCACACTAGTGTGATTAGGGGTATGGAGGGTCTGTCATCTGTACATAGGAGAACCAGATCATTGAATTAATTGGGCAGGACGGATTATACTGTGGACCCAGCCACTGGATGCTAAAGCCAATCTTCTCTTTACATGGATAAGAACCAGGTTTCATAGCACCCATTGCTTCCATGTGATATTTTATACCATGAAGAGGAAAAATATAGGTGCAATGGTGAATCTCTGTGTGTGAAAGGAGACAAAGTTTAAATTCTCCTTTCGATCTCCAGAAATTCCCTGCAAAAGAGGATCAATGCCAGTCCCATTGCATGATCATAGCTTATACTCCAATAAAGACTAAAAACACCCTTTGGGGCCACAGCACCAAGTGAAATGGATTGAAGGAAAGACCACAGGAAAGAGTATGGGGCAGTCATTAAAGCTGCAGTCTAGAAGTTGGGATACAAAGAAGGTTTTATGTTGCTGGGACAGAAGAGAACAATCCACTATGAACAATAATGATGATGATGACAACTCAAATCCTTTTTGTACCTCATATGTAAAAAGGACTTTTCCACGTAGAATTGCATTGTATACAGAGCCAAAGCTTATCCATTTTTTCCAGATGAAGAAACTGAGGCACACTTACTACACAGATAGTAGACAGGAAAGGAAGGATTCTATCCAAGTTTCATGATTCTGAGCTCAGGGCTCCTTCTACCACAACACATTGTGCCTTGGAACCAGGAGGGCAGAATGTCATTTATCTCTGTTTCTCTCATGCCAGGGAAGGTGAGAGACCAACACAAAGTTGGGGGCCCAATCCAGCTACTCACCATAGATCATAAGAGTCTTGTCTTTGGTGCGCCTCAAGCCAGTAATTGAGTTAAATGCCTCACAGGTATAGTTTCCAATAAATCTCAGGGCTGCAGTAGCAGAGAATGTGGCTGAGTTGCTCAATCTGTTTCCATTGTGAAACCAAGTATATTGAGCAGGTGGGTTAGACTCAGCAGAACAGATCAACTCAATATGTTCCCCTACATTATAATGATCGATGTTAGGGACAATCATGGCGGGATCTGGGCCATCTAGAAGAAAGAGAACAATTACAAATTGAGATTATTGCAGAAAGAAGGGCATCTCCTATTCTGTAACCCATCAACAGGGACAACTGTGACTTCCTGATCCTCCTTTGAGCTGGGAAATTCACAGCTCTTCCTCTACTTTACGATTTAGGAATTTGGAGGATCTTAGGTCTTTCTCCAGTTCAGCACCATGTCAGGCCACCCTCCAACAGAAAGCATGACAAGGCCAGTCTGGGCTCCCTAAAGATTAAGGGTG
>NC_058132.1:21947541-21995488 GCF_016433145.1 Gracilinanus agilis
GATATATATGGAATATATATGGAATATATATGGAATATATATGGAAATATATATGAAATATATATGGAAATATATATGGAAATATATATGGAAATATATATATGGAATATATATGGAATATATATGGAAAGGAGAAGAGATTGGAGAGAGGAAATACTTAATTGTTAAGTGCATTGAAATTAACTTAAAGAGGGAAAAACAATTAAGTCAATTGGGGCAGAGAACTGATTTTCGCCCTATAGAAAAGTAGAAGGGTAACAAAAGGACTGGTGGGGAGGGAAGCAATACTAGAGAGGGAGAGGGTGGGGAGTAGCTTAAAAAGACTCTAATGAGCAATAAGAGGGTAATAGGAAGGTAGGGGGAGAAAAGGAAGTACAACAAGGGAGGGGATTAGGGGAACTGATTAAAAACAAAACACTGGGGGGGGGCAGCTGGGTAGCTCAGTGGATTGAGAGCCAGGCCTAGAGACAGGAGGTCCTAGGTTCAAATCTGGCCTCAGACACTTCCCAGCTATGTGACCCTGGGCAAGTCACTTGACCCCCATTGCCTACCCTTACCAATCTTCCACCTATAAGTCAATACACAGAAGTTAAGGGTTTAAAATTAAAAACAAAAACAAAAACAAAACAAAAACACTGGTGTGAAAGATGAAAGGTCAGGACCAGGAGAGGGAATCAAAATGTTTGGGAATACACAGTTGATAATTATAACTCTGAATGTGAATGAGATAACTCGGCCATAAAACAGAAGCAAATAGCAGAGTGGATTAGATAACAAAAATCCTACCATATGTTGACTGTTGTCTACAAGAAACACACATGAGATAAGCAGACATACAAAGAGTAAAAATAAAAGGCTGGAGCAAAATCTATTGGGCTACAATGGAGAAAAAGAAGGCAGGAGTTGCAATCATGATTTCTGACAAAACCAAAGTAAAAATAGATCTGGTTAAAAGAAATAGGGAAGGTAATTACATCCTGATAAAAGGCAGTATAGACAAAAAAGAAATAGCAATATTCACATGTATGCACCAAAGGGTAGAGCATCTAAATTTCTAAAGGAGAAACTGGCATAGCTTAAGGAGGAAATAGATAATAAAATTACACTAGTATGAAACCTAAACCTTCCTCTATCAGATCTAGATAAATCAAACCAAAAAATAAGAAAGAGATAAGAAAGGTGAATGAAATACAAGAAAAATTAGATTTAATAGATATATGGAGAAAAATAAATAGGGATAAAAGGAGTACACCTTCTTTTCAGCAGCACATGGAACATTCACAAAGATTGGCCAGGTACTAGGGCATAGAAACATGGCAAACCAATGCAAAAAAGCACATATAATAAATGCAACCTTATCAGATTATAATGAAATAAAAATAGATATTAGCAAGGATACATGGAAAGACAAACCAAAAACGAATTGGAAATTAAATAATATTATTCTCCAAAATAAGTTATATTTAAAAAATCATATAAACAATTAATAATTTCATTGAAGACAATGAAAATGATAAGACTTTTTACCAAAACCTATGGGATGCAGCCAAAGCAGTAGTAAAGGGAAAATTTATATCATTGAGTGCATATATTAACAAATTAGGGAGGGCACAGGTTAATGAATTGGGCATGCAACTTAAAAAACTAGAAAGTGAACAAATTAAAAATCCCAGCGTGAAAACTAAATTAGAAATGCTGAAAAACCAAAGGAAATGAATAAGATCGAGAATAAAAGAACTATTGAATTAATAAATTAAACTAGAAGCTGGTACTTTGAAAAAACAAATAAAATGGACAAAGTACTGGTAAATCTAATAAAAAAGGAAAGAAGAAAACCAAATTAAGATCATCAAAGATGAAATGGGAAACCTCACCTCTAATGAAGAGGAAATTAAGGAAATCATTAAAAACTATTTTGCCAAATAGTATGGCAATAAATATAGCAATCTAGGTGATAAGGATGAATATTTACAAAAATGTAAATTGCCTAGATTAACAGCAGAAGAAATAGAATACTTAAATAATCCAATATCAGAAAAAGAAATTGAACAAGTCATCAAAGAACTCCCTAAGAAAAAATAGCTATGGCCTGATGGATTCACAAGTGAATTCTATCAAACTTTCAAAGACCAACTAATCCCAATACTATACAAATTATTTGACATAATAAATGAAGATGGAGTTCTACTAAACTTCTTTCATGCCACTAATATGGTACTGATTCCAAAGACAGGCAGACCAAAAACAGGGAAAGAAAACTACAGACCAATCTCCCTAATGAACATAGATGCAAAAATCTTAAATAGAATACTAGCAAAAAGATTCCAGGGAGTCTGCCCAGTGTCTGGTAAGGAAGTGTCAGAGTAGGTTCGTCTGTCCTTCAGTCCAGCTAACCAGGTTCCCAGTTCAGAGTTTCGTGACTTCCTGAGTTCCCCTCAAAGGTGTGAAAAGATGGCATTTGTGAAGAGTGGTTGGCTGCTTCGACAAAGCACAATTTTGAAATGTGGAAAAAAACTGGTTTGATTTGTGGTCAGATGGACACCTCATCTATTATGATGACCAGACAAGGCAGAATATAGAAGATAAGATTCCCATGTTGGTGGACTGCATCAATATCCGAATGGGAAATGAATGCCAAGATTTTCATCCTCCTGAGGGCAAACCAAAAGACCAAATACTACAAATTGTTTGACAAGATGGGAAAACTGTCAATCTTTGTGCAGAAAGTGCTGATGATTGTTTGGCCTGGCAATTTGCACTCCAGGATGCCAGGACAAATACAGGCTATGTTGGCTCAGAAGTCATGTATGATGAGTCTGCAGTTGCTTCATCTCCTCCTCCTTACACAGCTTATGCCACACCATCCCCTGAGGTATTTTGGCTATGGTCACTACAATGGCACATACTCTCCAGGAACTCAGGTCATCTATGCTGCTAATGGACAGGCTTATGCAGTACCATATCAATATCCATATCCAGGACCTTATGGACAGCAGCCTGCCAACCATGTCATCATTAGGGAGCGTTATTGGGACAACAATGGAGACCTGGCTCTGGGCATGCTGGCTGGAGCAGCCACTGGCATGGCCTTGGGATCTTTGTTCTGGGTCTTCTAAGTTTCTCTAGATCTTTGTATTTGTAGCTTCCAAAACCTTTATTTATTTTCTGTGTGTAACAATAATATATTTTGCAAGGTATTCCTGTTTTACTGTAAAGATTTTTAAAGATAGTTACAATAATACTTTTTAAATAGTGACATTTTAATTATAATTAGTATGAATTTCACAAGGCAGGATTGTAAGCATGCTGTTCAATTGAAATACAAATTAAAAGGTTACTTGATCATTTCAAGAGCTCTTTATATGGTTGTATAAGAAGGACTTATTTATGAGCTCATTCATTTTGAAGAACATTATCACTGTAGCATTAAATGCAGAGCATAAGAGATATAGCTTTGTCATCCATGTTAGAAGCTTGCTGCTCATATAATGATCCTCAAATAGGTGATTATTTCTGGCAAGGAAAAACCCAATTAATCCAATTGCTAACTCAACTTAAGAATTAACCATGGAATGGTCTGGATGTTGGCATTGGCATGGCAGGTAGTAAACTATGCATGATAAAGCAATATAGACTTTTTGCACTACACACTCCAAAGAATAGTCCCCAAGGCAGCAGTGACACTCCATATACCTCTATAGTAGGCCCTGTAGTTATCCAGTGGTGCTTATTTTCTCTGTTGTGAATGGATTCATTGAATCTTAAGAGACTGGAATTGGTAAAATTTTTTGTAGAGAGCTTCCAATCAGGGCAACTATTGTATAGCATAGACTGAAACCCTATAGTTCTCTGACACAGTTCTCAACCATGGAGAGTTGTAAAAGCAGTTCAGAGGCTGAAGTGATTAGGGTTTTTGTTTTGTTTGTTTGTTTTTTGAAGTTGGTACTATCCATACATTTAAAAGATGACAGACATGGCTTTTGCATTCTTAATTTTTATTTAACATGGTGAAAACAGATTCAAAGGCCTGACCTCCACTGAATACATTTTTTTATTGTGTATCTGAACCATCTCCTCTTCTCTCACCTTGTTTTGAAAATGAATACAAAGGGTTATAAGTAGTGCCTTTGGTTTCATTGGCTGGCCTGCTACAGAATAATATTCTAAGGGTGGAATAGGCTAAAGGCATTTGTAGCCATTAAAAGTAACGAGTAAGAATTAAAATCAAATTCAGGGTTATTAATATGAGTGTTGACTTACTGATCATTTTGTAGAGTTTTGAGATAGGTGAGAGGATGAGGCTAATGGGAAGAATTAATAACAGGAGAAAATTATTGTAGAAATTAGGAAAGGGGTCTGTGTATAAATGGAGATTTTGAACCTTGGACTGCATCCTCCAGAAGTCCCTTAGTATTTCCCCAAATTCCCTTTAATCTCTCCTGCGCCTCCACATTTGTGTGGTCATGTTATTGTTTTATAAGTTCTGTAGCTCCTCCCTCTTCCTCTTCTTCATGAGCATGGTGGAGTTAGTTTAGAACCTTTTCACTCTAGTTTTTTAATGTTAGTTTATTATTAATAAAAACTATTAAATATATCTTAGTTACTGAATATTAATTTTAATCTCTACATCTGCCTGAGCACATATGCAGCAAAATCTCTCTATATATATTCAGTAAACAGATAGTTGATTTAATCTATTTCATCTAGGTTTCCACTTAATTTTTTTTTGCCAACAACCTTTAATATACATCAAAAATGTGTGCACTCTTCAATTTCAGTTTAATTTTTGTGATAAAACTGTTAGGAGAGTTAGTCTCATCCTCCTGGATAATATAATCTTTTTTCATGGACCATTTGATAAAATTTGCTTTCCTTTACTTGAAAAAGCAAAATGTTTTATCCTACAAACATATACTTATTTGAATATGAGAAGGCAATTGTAGGTAAAGAAAGACCCAGGGACAAAATGAAGTGTACATTGTTAGTGAGCAGACATTCCAGAATTTGTAATGGTAGAATTGCGCTATACTTAGACTATATCTGTTTTTTTGTTTGTTTCTTGTATTTTCTGTAGTTTGGGCATTTTTGCTGCTTCCTATCCTTTTAATTGCATTTTACTTGAAGTATACTAGTTAAGAAAACTATATTTAAGGAGTCAGGGAAATTGGATGAGAGCCATGTTTGTATTATTAAATTAACTTAAGATTGTCTTAGGTTTTTTAAAAGGTTGCTCTGTGCAAAAGATGCTATTTTCCATTTCTTTGAAAGACACAAAGTTGATGATTATTACCTCTGATGACTAAGCATAATTATATTGTGTATGTAATGTAATTTAATATACATTTAGATAGCAATTGTATTCGACCAAATAGACTGGCACATTTGTTTTCTTTAATTCTCTCCCAAAGCTAACAATGTGTGGAAAAAATGAGAACATGCTTCTTTGGAACTAAAAAAAAAAAGATTCCAGGAAGTGGTTATGTGTGTTAACCATCATGATCAGGTGGCATTTATACCAGGAATGCAAGGATGGTTCAATATTAGGAAAACCATCCACATATTTGACCATATCAACAAGTTAACAAAAAAAATCACATGATTATCACAATAGATGCCAAAAAAGCCTATTGAAAACACTAGAAAGTATAGACATAGAAAGATCTTTCCTAAAAATAATAAACAGTATATATCTAAAACCATCAACAAGCATCATATGCAATGGGAAGAAATTAGGAGCCTTCCCAATAAGATCACGAGTGAAACAAGGATACCCATTATCACCTCTATTATCTGATATTGTACTAGAAACACTACCAGTAGCAATTAGAGAATAAAAAGAAATTAAAGGTATTAAAATAGGCAATGAGACTAAGCTATCACTCTTTGCAGATGGTCTACTTAAAAAATCCTAGAGAATCAACTAAAAAGCTAGTGGAAATAATGAACAACTTTAGCAAAGTTGCAGGATACAAAATGAATGCTCATAAATTATCAGCATTTCTATATATTTCCAATACATCACAGCAACAAAAGTTAGAAAGAGAAATACCATTTAAAATCACCCTAGACAATATGAAATACTTGGGAATCTATATACCAAAGCAAACACAGGAATTATACGAACACAACTTCAAAACACTTTACAAACAATTAAAACTAGATCTAAATAACTGGAAAATCATTGACAACTCATGGGTAGGATGAGCTAACATAATAAAAATGACCATCCTACCCAAATTATTTTCTTCATTTAGTGCCATACCTATCAAACTTCCAAGAAACTTTTTACTGAATGAGAAAAACTATAATAAAGTTCATTTGGAAAAACAAATGATCAAGAATATCAAGGGAAATATTGAAAAAATAGGTTGTAAGGGAAGGTGGCCTAGCAGTACCAGATATTAAACTATACTATAAAGCAGTGGTCATCAAAACAATATGGTACTGGCTAAGAGACAGAAGGGAGGATCAGTGGAATAGATCAGTGGAATAGAGGCGTAAGTGACCTCAGCAAGACAGTCTATGATAAACCCAAGGAGCCTAACTTTTGGGACAAAAATCCAGCATTTGACAAAAACTGTTGGGAAAATTGGAAAACAATATGGGAGAGATTAATCTTAGATCAACCTCTCACACCCTACACCAAGATAAATCCAGAATGGGTGAATGACTTGAATGTAAAGAATGAAACTAGGTGAACACAAAATAGTATACTTGTCAGATCTCTGGGAAAGGAAAGATTTTAAAACCAAGCAAGGGTTAGAAAAAATTACAAAATATAAAATAAATAATTTTGATTACAATAAATTAAAAAGGTTTTGTAGAAACAAAAACAATGCAACCAAAATCAGAAAAGGGAAACAACAAAGTGGGGAAAATCTTTATAACAAAAAATTATGACAAAAGTCTAATTACTCAAATATACAAGGAACTAAATCAATTGTACAAAAACCATTCCCCAATCAATAAATAGGCAAGAGATGTGAATAGGTAATTTTCAGATAAAGAAATCAAAACTATTAATAAGCACATGAGAAAGTGTTTTAAATTTCTAATAATTAGAGAAATGCAAATCCAAAGAGCTCAGAGGTACCACCTCACACCTAGCAGATTGGCTAAAATGACAGCAGGGGAGAGTAATGAATGCTGGAGGGGATGTGGCAAAATTGGGACGTTAATGCACAGCTGGTGGAGTTGTTAACTGATCCAATCATTCTGGATGGCAATTTGGAACTATGCCCAAAGAGTGCTAAAAGATTGCCTGCACTTTCTTACAGCCATATCGTTGCTGGGTTTGTAACCCCAAAGAGATCATAGTGAAAAAGACTTGTACAAAAATATTTATAGCTGCACTCTTTGTGGTGGCAAAAAACTGGAAAACAAAGGTAGGCCCACTGATTGGGGAATGGTTGAACAAATTGTGGTATCTGATGGTGATGGAATACTATGGTGCTCAAAGGAATAATAAACTTTAGGAATTCCATGTGAACTGGAAAGAGCTCCAGGAATTGATGCAGAGTGAAAGGAGCAGAACCAGGAGAACATTGTACACAGAGACTGATACACTGTGGTAAAATCGAATGTAATGGACTTCTCTACTAGCAGTAATGCAATGATCCAGGACAGTTCTGAGGGATTTATGATAAAGAACACTATCCACATTCAGAGGAAGAACTACAGGAGTAGAAACACAGAAGATAAACAACTTTTAGAACACATGGGTTGATGCGGACATGATTTGGGATGAAGATTCTTAAATGACCACCCTACTGCAATTATCAATAATATGAAAATAGGTCTTGATCAATGACTCTTGAAGAAACAAGTGGAAATGTTCTTTTGGTTACAGGGTTGGGGGTGGGGAGAGGGTTGGTGGTGTACAGGGGAAGAGTAAGAACATGAATCATGTAAGCATGGGAAAATTTTTTTCTAAAAAATAAAATTAAAAAACAAAAGCAAAAATAAACAACAATATGAAATTCAGAAAAATCCAACAGAGTAGGTAAAGTAGGAACAAATACACAAGAAATTGATGTTATCTTGCTAAAATTCCCAAACAGTTCTGTTTTAATGTTTCCCAGGACCAGGGCCAGGATAGAGATGGGAAATCTAATAGAAATTACTAGTATGTAGGGGCTAGGGTCGTACACAGTTGGGTATGTTTTTGTCTTTCTCAATAGTAGCATTATTTGTTAAGATATTAGGAGAATTAAAAAATTAAATTAAGATACAGTCTGCAGAGAATTTTAATTAAAACAGTATGTTTTAGCAAAATAGTTTCCCAGTGTCTCCCTTTTGATTAGATCTATTTTGTCTTTTGCTTTCTTATAGGTCATGATTGCTACCCTGATACTTTTTAACCTCTGATGAAGTATAATAAATTCTGCTCTAGCCCCTTATTTTCACTCAGGATTACTCTGTTTCAAGTGTAACACTTATGAACAGCTGGGTAGCTCAGTGGATTGAGAGTCAGGCCTAGAGACGGGAGGTCCTAGGTTCAAATCCAGCCTCAGACACTTCCCAGCTGTGTGTCCCTGGGCAAGTCACTTGACCCCCATTGCCAACCCTTACCACTCTTCCACCTAGGAGCCAATATACAGAAGTTAAGGGTTTAAAAAAATAAATCAAATGTAACACTTATAAACAACATCTTGTTAAATTCCATTTCTTAATCCATTCTGTTATATGTTTCCATTATATACTTGTCATTCACATTGATAGTTATGATTATTAGCTCTGTATTTCTTTCCACTCTATTTTCCTCTTTTTATACTTCTCTCTCTTTTTCTCCTGCTTCTCCTCAAAATTTTACTTTCCTTCTGAATCCCTCCTTTCTTTCAGTTCCTTCCTTTCTCTTCTACCTTTCCCCACTTTCTTCCCTGTTGGGTAAGGTAGATTTCCATTCTCAGCCTAGTGTATTTTATTCCCTCTTTGAGCCAATTCTGATGACTGTAAGGTTCAAGCGTTGCCTGCCACTCTCCTTTTCCCTCTCCATTACAAAAGATATTCCTTATGGGTTACTTTTATGTGAGATAATTTCCATGACCATATTTATGTCACAAAAGGAATTTGGTGGGATTCTTTCTTCACTTATTTTTAAGAAATCCTTCCCTTCTATCTTAGACTCAATACTAGGTATTGTTTCCAAGATAGATGAGAAGTAAAAGCTATGCAATGGGGGTTAAGTGACTTGCCCAGGGTCAGACAGCCAGGAAGTGTCTGAGGCCAGATTTGAACCCTGGTCTTCCTGACTCTAGGTCCTGCTAACCACTCAGAACCTAACTGCTCCTCATTGCTGATATGTTTTAGATAATTTATATAACATTGAAATTCATTGTTCCTTTAGTGTTATAATTCACTGCTAAATTGATCTGATTCTGGAGATTTTTTCATAGGGAGCTTATTTGTGGTTTCTTCAATGTCTTTTTCTAAGATCAAATTATTAAAGTAATCTATTTTTAATTCTGTCAATCTGAGCAATTCATAATTTTATAAGTCTTCATCCATTTCACTTACATTTCTGTTTTGCTGGTATATAATTGGTCAAAATAAGTCCTCAGAATTTCTTTAATTTCAACTTCATTGGTAACTCATACACCCTTTTCTTTTTTGCTATTGGAATTTTCTTTTTTTCCTTTCATTAATCAAATTAACCAAAGTTTTAAGTATTTTACTTTTTTATTTTAAAAACAGATTCTAGTTTTATTTAATTCCTTTTTTTTACTTTTGATTTTATTAAACTCTCTTTTGATTTTCAGGATTTCCATGTTTGTGTTTAATTGGAGATTTTCTGATCTTTCCAGGAAACTGAAGTCAATTGTATCCACAGACTAGCCTAAAGAAGTTAAGATGCCCTAGGCCACACTAGGAGTCAACTGCTACTCTCTGAAACTTCTTGGAGTAATAAGCCAGAGTTCTTTCTGTCCTGTGCCACCTAGGTTGTGCCACCTAGAGGACATAAGGAAACCTATAGCAATAAAGGATGATCTGAGGCCAGGGATGATTGAGCCAATCTGATTTGTATCTGATCAAAATTGGGCAAATGTTAGAGCCCAACCTCACCCATGAAGGGATTGGGTTGGGTGGGAGCCTGTTTAAGGTTCTCAGCACTGTTGCAGAGTCAATCTAGGAATTCTGTTCAGTTTAGTTCTCTAAAGGATCCCAAATCATTCTTGGACCAGAAATGATCAAGGAGTCAAGTCTATCAAAACTGGATCCCTTTTGGCCTGTGTAGTCAAGAAAGTCCCTGGAGCTGTTTCCTTGAGCTACATCTGCTAACTGTTCTCCATCTCTCTTTGAATTTATCTCCAGCCTGCCTCCTTCTTCCCTTTGCTGCTTCTCCATTCTTTGAGTCTCTGTATTCCTAGATCTTATCTCTTTTATTTTGGGGCTAGAAAAGTCTAGGTCTAGCACATCTTCTCCTAAAAATGGAGAAGTAAAAACTGTTTCCTAGAGAAAAACATTGAAAAGAAAAGGAGGAGCAATGAATAACCCGGAAAAGAAGAACATTGAGATCCAAGGTACTAAATACTATGAAACACAAGCTTGGGGAAGGGAGGGAGACCAGGCCCCTAGAGAAGGCGAAGGAATAGAGGAATAGTCTTGATTTCTCTCCCACATTTTGGGAGACAGACTAGAAGAAAGGAGAGTAAGAGGCAGATCAATCTTACTCTCCAATCTTTCTGATTAAAAAAAATATTAGTTTCCAATCAGAGTCACTGCTACCAGGATTCCATTCATGATTCCATCTCCTTCTGAAAAAGAAGTCATGACCTCCTTTAAGAGTTTATCTGTGGAGGCAGCTGGGTTTCTCAGTGGATTGAGAGCCAGGCCTAGAGAGAGGAATTCCTGGATTAAAATCTGGCCTCAGACACTTTGTAGCTGTGTGACCCTAAGCTAGTAATTTAACTCACATTGCCTAGCCCTTCTGCCTTGGAACTAATACATAGTGTTGATTCTAATGCAAAAGGTAAGAGTTTAAAAAAAAAAAGAGTTGATCTGTGGTGGAGAGACAAGAAAAAAAGAGGGGGCTGGAATGTTGCTGATAGGAGAAAAAAGATTAGCAAAACCAAGATATAGGCCCTATCTGATCATTATAACCCATTGAGCGTCCTTTGGCAGGGTCATAGAGCCCATTTTAACTCTACCAGTCCATGGAATAAAGTCTTCTCTCCCACTCAAGTCTTCTATTCTTTGGGCTAAGCATCTCTAGTGTTTTCTAATGGTCCTTCAATTAAATATGTGTGTAATCATGTCTCTTCTCTGCTCATGACTCCTGATTGCCTAAAGAGTGTCTTTCAGTGTTCTTAGTCTGGCAATAAACCTTAGCTCTTCACAAAATTGTACAAGACCTTTCAGATACTTCTGGCCCTGCATTGTCTGCTCAGTCAGCATGTATCTATCTACCATTGTTAGTCAGACACACACACCGTACTTTCCCTCCTCTGAATTTTTGTTCAGGCTATGTTTGGGTTTTATAATGAGCTTTTATAGATGGTCTAATTAAGCTGTCCTTAGATTTGTGACCTTCCTGGCCAGTCCCACTTGGCTTTACCAGATACAAGTGGGAGGTTCACTCTTCTTCACCAAAAATGCCCAACAGGGTCCCAGGGAGGGAGTGAAGGATCTACCAAAATAACAATAAGGAAGGTCAAGGAAGCTAAAATATTTCTAACTTATTCATTCCACTTTGGAAATGAATGCTAAGACAACTGGCGAAGGATGACCCAAGAAAGAAGTCTGGCGAGCCTACTGGATGTGCTCAGAGATTGTTTGGAGACACATACCTCTTTCAGTAGCAAAGCCACTTAGAGATAAGGAAAGAGCTCTCCTTGGGCCATAAAGGCTCAGGGAAAATTAGTCCCCATTGGCTTAGCATAAGAACATATCTAAGCTTGAAGATCTGAGCTTGAAGATCACCTTCAACATTCTCATTCTCATTTTGTAGGGCAGGAAACTCTTAAGAAAAGGGGAGAGCAAAAAGAAGGAACTTCCAGAATCTTCTCTAAATGGGTATGAACTGCCCCTTGGGGCAAAACACAGTCATAGGCATGAGAGATATTATTGTGGGTTCAAAATCTCTAGACTGGAACCAGGTCTCTCCTGATTCTTATTCTGAGGCTCTTCCTTTTGTACCCTACTAACTGATATATTCCCACTCTTTGCCTTTCCTTTCCTTTTCTTTCCTCTTCAGAGTTAAAGTAATGTTTCTCTTTCTGAGCACAATCTCACCGTGATCTGTCCCTAGTCCATCCTCTCCAGTCTCCAACAATATGCTCAACAAGGTGTGGAGATAAGCAACCCTGGCTTCTTTGAATACAGGCCAAGGAAACAAAATCTCCATAGTCATCCCAGGCTAGGAAGGCCTCAAGTACAAGCACAAGTGCTGGATTAAGGGGTCTGTCATCCCCAGACCAGCTTGCCTCAGCCCAGAATGATTGAGCACCAGGGGCTTGGGATCCATGTGAATGTCTTTGTCAGCCACAGGAAATGAAGATGAACTCTTTCTAAGACCTGGAGAAGTTGTGATCTGCACCAGAGAAAGGGCTGTCCTTGCCATTGAACGCACAGGTTCTTGGTCTCTGGCCTCCAGCCTTGCCAAGGTCTTAGAGAGGCTACTTCCAAACCAGTTCTTTGGTTATAAGGTAAGAAAAAGAACCAACACAGTCTTTTCTGTCTTTTTTCTATACAGGGCCACTATCCAGACCTACCATCATCAGCTCCATCATGGCCCCAGTGGAGAACAGGGACACTGTCACATTGACATGTCAGGCTACGGGTGTAATAGTCATGTACCGGTGGTTCATAAACCAACGTCACCCAGCTGGTGGCAGGATAAATGTGTCCCCGGATAACAGGACACTCACCATACACACTGTCACAAGGGAAGACAAAGGACCTTATGTGTGTGAAGTCAGGAACCCATTTACTAGCAATAGGAATGATCCATACACACTGAATGTTACCTGTGAGTAAATTTGTTCTTCCTATATGGTGCATAATTATAGCCTTGTGGTATGTTCACAGAGTTCAGCCTTATTCTGTCACTTCTCTGAGTGCTAAAGATCTCAGCTCTGAGGTTCCCATCCCCTTTGATGTTTAGGGAGCTCAGATTGGCCTTGTCATGCTTTCTGGTGGAGGGTGGCCAGACATGGTGCTGAACTGGGGAAAGCCCTAAGATCTTCCAAGTTCAGATCCAAACTCTTAAAATAGAGGAAGAGCTGTGAATTTCCCAGCTCAAAGGAGGACCAGGGGACACAGTGGTCTCTGATAATGGGTTACAGAATAGGAGATGCCCTTCTTTCTGCCATAATCTCAATATGGAATTCTTTTCTTTTCTCCAGATGGCCCAGAAACCCCCACAATTGTGACTACAGCTGATCATTACAATGTAGGGGAACGTATTAAGTTGATCTGTTCTGCTGTATCTAACCCACCTGCCCAATTCACTTGGATTCTCAATGGAAAAAAGTTGAGCAACTCAGCTACATTCTCTGCTACTGCAAACACGAATCACACTGGAACCTATACCTGTCATACATCTAACTCAATTACTGGCTTGAATAACACCAAAGAAAAGAGTCTTATTATCTATGGTGAGTAGCTGGATTGTGTCCCCAACTTTTTGTTCTGTTCTCTCCTTCCCTGGCATCAGAGAAACAGAGATAAGTGACATTCTACGCTCCTGGTCCCATGGGACAATGTTTTGTGGTGGAAGGAGCCCTGAGCTCAGAATCATGAAACTTGGATAGAATCCTTCCTTTCCTGTCTACTCTGTCTACTATCTGTGTGGTGTGTCTACTCCTTTCCCAGCCTCAGTTTCTTCTTCTGGAAAAATGGATAATCTTTTGCTCTGTATATAATAGGATTCTATGTGAAGAAAGTCCTTTTTACATGGTAGGCACAAAAAATCATTTGAATTGTTGTCATCATCATTGTTGTTGATATTGGATGGTTCTCTTCTGTCCCAGCAACATACAACCTTCTTTGTCTCCCAACTTCTAGGACTGCAGCTTCAATGACTGCCTCATACTCTCTCCCTTGGTCTTTCCTTCAGTCCATTTCACTTGGTGCTGTTTCTTCACAGGATGTTTCTAGTCTTGGTTGGAGTATCAGCTATGATCATGTAATGGGGCTCACCCCTGATCCCTTTTTACAGGGAAATTCTGGAGATGGAAAGGAGAATTTCAACTTTGTCTCCTTTCACACACAGATATACACTATTGCACCTATATTTTTCCATTTTGTTATATAAAATGTCACATGGAAGCATGGCTGCTATGAAACCTGGTTCTTATCCATGTAAAGGGAAGATTGGCTTTAGCATCCTGTGACTGAGTCCACAGTATAATCCCTGCTGCCCAATTAATTCACTGGACTGGCTCTCTTAAGTACAGATGACAGACCATCCACACCCCTAATGACACTAGTGTGCAGCAGGACCAGAGAGAGATCATCTCTGGCCTTAGTTTCCTTTCATTTCATGGAGCTTTATTCTTACAAACCTTAGGGGTATCCCAACTTCCTGTCCCTGACTCCGGGGACTTTCTGAATGGAGAGCAGGGTGAAGAGATAGAAAGTGAAGTGGGGAAGTAAACTTGGGAAAGTCAGACTCCAACAGGATATACCTCAGAGGAGGGATGATTTTTTGTTGACCTAAGCCTGTACTTAAGGGTCCCTAAGGCCCACATTTTAATGTAGCATTTAAATTATCTGTGCATTACTGTATTTTCATTTGTTAATATTTCCCAATTATCTTTTCATCTGGTTCAGACTTCATCTGGGAGTGTTTTAGGCTATGTATTTGACACCTGTGGTCTGAATGAACTTTTTCTTAATTTAAATTTTTCCAATTAACCAAAATCTATTTTCTCTCCACCTTCTCACCCATCCCACTAAAGAATATCCTTGATACAAGTATGGACAATTAAGGAAATCTAATTCTCATGTTCAAAAATATCTGTTGCAATATCCACCCTGAGTCCAAACTATTTCTGAAGTGAGGCAGCTGATTTATAGGAAGTATGTAGCTTTTTGTAGGAAGTGAGTACCTTATTTCATCATGGGTCTTCCACAATCCTGGTTGAGCACTGCATTGATCCAAAGTCCTAAGTCTTGTTTGCCTTTAGAACATTATCTTTATTTTATAAATTACCCTCTTTGTTCTATTCACTCCATTCTGCATCAGTTCATATAAATCTAATGTTTCTGTTCTTGAATTCATTCTGTTCGCTATTCCTATCAATAACTTCGATCAAATTAAATAATTTATGTAAAGAGCTTTGTAAATGGTGATCATTATTGTTTTAATGATTCTACAGACAGAAAGAAAGCTTAATTTTGAATCTTGAAACAAAAGAGTGAAAGAAAAAACTGGAAGGAAAATAATGGAAGGCATGAAGCAGTTAGGATCCAGAAGTAGCTCTGCAAGCTGGCACAGTAGATGGAATGTAATAAGATGAATGTCATTGGGAAGTGCTATCAAGTCCTACCCTTGAGTACAAAAAATGGGGCAGTGAGTGGTTACTATGCCATAGGAAAACAAGGTGAAATAACAAGGGATGGTTGATTTAAAAAAGGGGAAATTGGAGACAGACTTTAATGCCAAGATTGCTTAAAGAGACCTTGGAGATGTCTCAGACAACCACCAACTTAATATCAGTTGGTAGGGAAATAGAGAAGTTGAAAAATTGAATGCAATCTTTTTTTTGTTTTTAAACTCTTACTTTCCACCTTAGAATCAATAGTATGCAATGTGGGTTAAATGACTTGCCCAGGATCATACAGCTAGGAAATGTCTGAGGCCAGATTTGGACCCAAAACCTCCCATCTCTAAGCCTTGCTCTCAATCCACTGAGCTATCTAGCTGCCTCACTAATGCAGTCTTAAGAGAAGCATTTCCACTTCCAAGAATAATGATGTAAATGTCTTTCTATACTCTCAGATGGCACTTAAAATGTTGTATTTGGTTCTAGGTGACACAATTTACTAGGAGCATCAATACGCTGGACAGTGTTCAAGCAGATTGGTGAGGGGTCTGGAGTCCCTGAATATCATTTGAGGGAACTCTGTATATTAGCCAAAGAAAGAGAAAGCTTTGAGGAGACACATGCTAGCAATTTTCTGGACCTGTATCGGGAAGGGAAATTGGAAGTTTTCTGTCTGCCCTCAGAGGGCTGAACTAGAATCATAAAGTCAAAAGGTGATGGGAAATAAAACCTTTTATGTAAGGAGAAATTCTTTAAGAAATCATTATTTAGAGGACTTTCAGGTTAAGATGGCTGAAGAGTAGAAGTAGGGAGCTTTATCTTTCCTAACCAACCCATATATGATACCTCAAAAGAACACAAAAACCAAATCCAGATGAACAAAGGGACCCTACAATAGGGTGCAGCAATCGATGGTATGTGGGATTTGGGCATTTTATACTATAAGATGGTGAAATAGCTACCACTAAAATGCGAGCTAATGAACCTCCCCCACCCAACCTACAGTGCCAGTCAGAGTCAATGCACAAGAGTTAGAGCAATCTTGGGGCATTCTAAGTTCTTGGCAGCTAACTGGGACTACTAGGGGCTTGCCTTGGAGAACAGGTAGACTTGAGACCCCAGGAGGCTAGAGAGAACAGTCCTTGGGAGCAGGAATTGAGTTGAGAGGGGCAGCTGACAGCATAAGATTAGCAGACAGCAGAAGCTGCACTGAGACTCATAAAGTAGCCTCAGCCATAAACTTCTCCAAAGGTCCACACATAGACTTCTGACTGAGAAGGAAAAACTAGCATAGTGATGTCAAGCAATGCCCAAGAAATAACCACCAGGAAGAACAAAAGAAAGGCACTGACACTTGATAATTTTTATGGAGAAAAATTTCTGACTGCAGAGCAGACAGCAGAGTTAAACAAACAAATAAACACAATAAAACCCTCCCAAAAAATGAAAATTGGTCACAAGCTCTTGAAGAGATCAAATCTGAGATCATGAGAAAGATGGAAGAGATTTGGCAAGAAAAGTGGGAAATACCTCAAAAGGAAATTAACATTTAAAAAGACACAATTGGAGAAATATGCCAAAAATCAAATGAAATGATAAGCAAATTGGAGACCCAAATTAAACAGGAAACCATGAAAAACAGAATAGACCAAATCAAAAAGGAAAATCAAAATATTATAACAGAAAACCAGTCTCTAAAGACCAGAATTGGGCAAATAGAAGCCAATGATCTCATAAGACTGTAAGAACTAATAAAGCAAAGTAAAAAAAAAATGACAAAATGGAAGGAAAAATTAAATATCTCAATAACAAGATGAGAGACCAGGAAAACAGGTCTAGAAGAGACAATTTGAGAATTATTGGTCTTCTGAAAAATCAGAAACAAACAGAAATCTGGACATCATACAACAAGAAATTATCCAAGGAAGATGCCCTGATGTTCTTGAACAAGAGGGCAAAATTGACATTGAAAGAATCCAAAGATCACCCTCTACACTAAATCCTCAAAAGACACTCCCAAGGAATATAAATGCCAAATTTAAGAGTTTCTAAGTTAAGGAGAAAATACTTCAAGAAGCCAGAAAGAGGCAATTCAGATATCAAGGAGCACCAATTAGGACTACACAGGATTTGGCAGCCTCCACACTAAAAGCCTACAAGGCTTGGAATGCGATATTCAGAAAGGCAAGAGAACATAACGATCAAAACTGACTATATACTTCCAGGGGAAAGTATGGGCATTCAACAAAATATAATATTTCCAGCATTTGTAAAGAAGAGACCAGAACTAAGCGGAAAGTTTGTGCCCAACCACAAAAATCAAGAGAAACATGAAAAGGTAAATAAGAAAGAGAGAGGAAAGGAAGAAAATTCTTTTTTTCTTTTTTAATTTGCTTCTTTAAGGGCTTCAATAAGATCAAATTATTTGTATTCCTATATGGGGAAATATTATATGTAATTCTCAAAAACTGTATTCATTATTAGAGTAATTAGAAGAATTATTCATAGGGAGAGATTGGAGTACTAAATGGTCTAGGATATGCAGAAAAAGAAAAGGGGGGAATAGAAGATCACACCAAGAGAAACTTGAATGAATAAGAAAAATAGGATAACCTATACCACATAAAGAGGTGCATGGAAAGGGGAGGGGATGGATTCAATTATAAGAAGGAGAGGAAGAGCATGTTAATAGGAAATACTTAAACATTACTCTCAGTGGAATCAACTCTGAGAAGGAAGAGCAGCTAGATCCATTGGGATATTGAATTCAATCTTACCCTATAGGAAAAGTCAGAAGGGTAAAACCAAGGAGGAGCGTAGTGTGGCAGGGAGTTCAAAATGGAGGGAAAGAGAGGAGGGAGAGAATTTAATAGGCCTTAAAATAATAAGAGGGTAACAAAAATGGAGGGGGCGGAAAGGGAAGTAAACTAAGGGAGAGGAAAAATGGACTGATTAAAACCAAACTACTGGTTTAAAAGGAAATAACGAAAGAAGACAGGCCAGAACTAGCAGAGGATAACAGGAGGATGGGGAAAACACAGCTGAAAACTATAACTCTGAATGTGATTGAGATGAACTCGCCCATAAAATGGAAGCAAATAGCAGAGTGGATTAGAAAACAAAATCCTACCATATGTGGTCTACAAAAAACACACATGAGGCAGGTGGACATACACGGGGAAAAGGTTAAAGGGTGGAGCAAAATCTATTGGGCTTCAATTGAGAAAAAGAAGGCAGGAATTGCAATTATGATATCTGACAAAGCCAAAGCAAAATAGGCCTGATTAAAAGAGAAAGGGAAGGTAATTACATCCTGAAAAAAGGCAGTATAGACAATGAGGAAATACCAGTACTCAACATGTATGCACCAAATGGTATAATATCCAAAATTCTAAAGGAGAAACTGGCAGAACTCAAGAAGGAAGTAGATAGTAAAACTATACTAGTGGGAGATCTAAATATTCCTCTTTCAGATCTAGATAAATCAAACCAAAAAATAAATAAGAAATAGGTAAAAGAGGTGAATGAAATCCTAGAAAAATTAGAGTTAATAGATATGTGGAGAAAAGTTAATAGGGGCAAAAAAGAATACAGCTTCTATTCAGCAGCACATGGTTCTGAAAGACTGATGTTATAAAGAAATGGGGGCTACTACTCTACTTCCTAGGGGATAGAGATAATGGGTGAGGATGGAAGCTATGTGCCTGTATTCCCCTAATTTGCTAGTTATGGGGGAACACCAAGGCCAATCACCCTTGCTGAGTGTTATAATTCCCCTTCTAAATAACAGTTGCCCAGGAAGGACCCAAATGGTCAGGTGCATGGGTAACCCTTTCAGGTCCCACCTGGGGTTGGATCAATTATTAATATTGGGCTCTGGTTAGCCTTGGATCACATTGTTCATCTGACTAAGTTTGCTTCCTCCCCAAGGGTCATGATATAATGACCACTCAGGAAGGTATTTATTGATTACTTTATCTGTGATCTTAAATAGGGAAAGGATAATCAGGAACAGATTGGGCATAGGAGACCCTGTCACACTAATATCTATGATCTATAATCCCTCAGGACTGTAGACTATTGACTCAGTAAAGCTGGAACTATTGTTCTTCACACTCCCTCTGGTTCAGCTTGGCCACTGCCAAATCAGAGAAAGTAGTCTCCTCTCTGTTGGTGTAGATGTATTGATGATTTCCTCTCAGGTTTCTTATTATCAGTTTGTGATATGTCAGCCTTGACAGCCTTCAGGAAGTATCCACCCTTAACCACCCTCTTCTTTCTCAGACCTCCCTTCCTCCCTTTCACCACCCGAGAACCCAGAGCCCTAAAAGTTATGATGATTCAGATGCCTAAGGATCTAGGGAGATTGAGAAAGAACCAATGACCAAAGGCCAGAAACCCAAAGATCAATGGTCAATGACCCCTCCCAGATGGCTGTTAAGGTTTTATACTCTCAGGTCAACCAACTTTGCCCCTGTCTCACGGCATCTGGGAACATTCTGATGTCTCCAACTGTCTCCCCTGTCAATCAAGGTGAGACTAATCTCTCTCAGAGTTTGAATATAACACTGACCATGTACTAGGGCATAGAAACATGGCAAACAAAGTAAATTCAATCAAACTTTCAAAGAACGACCAATCCCAATACTATACAAATTATTTGACATAATAAGCAAAGAAGGAGTTCTGCCAAATTCCTTTTTTGTCACAAACATGGTTCTGATCCAAAAGCCAGGTAGATCAAAAAGAGAGAAAGAAAACTACAGACCAATCTCCTTAATGAACATAGATGCAAAAATCTTAAATAGAATACTAGCAAAAAGACTCCACCAAGTGATCATGAGGGTTATTCATTATGATCAGGTGGGATTTACACCAGGAATGCAAGGATGGTTCAACATTAGGAAAACCATTCACATAATTGACCAAAACAAGCAAAACAACAAAAATCACAAGAGTATCTCAATAAATGCTAAAAAAAAAGTCTTTGACAAAATACAACACCCATTCCTCTTGAAAACACTAAGTATAGGAATAGAAGGACCTTTTCTAAAAATTATAAACAGTATATATCTAAAACCATCAACTAGCATCATATGCAAGGAGGACAAATTAGAAGCATTCCCAATAAAATCAGGAGTGATACGAGGATGCCCATTATCGCCTCTAATATTTAACATTGTACTAGAAACACTAGAAATAGCAATTAGAGAAGAAAAAGAAATTGAAGGTATTAAAATAGGCAATGAGGAATAAGCTAGCACTCTGTGCAGATAATATGATGGTATACTTAAATAATCCTAGAGAATCAACTAAAAAGTTAGTGGAAATAATCAACAACTTTAGCAAAGATTCAGGATGCATAATAAATGCACATAAATCATCAGCATTTCTATATATTTACAACCCATCACAGCTGCAGGAGTTAAAAAGAGAAATTCCATTTAAAATCACTCTAGACAATATAAAATACTTAGTAATCTAGCTGCCAAGACAAACACAGGAATCATATGAACACAAATGCAAAACACTTTCCACACACTTAAAACTAGATCTAAACAATTGGAAAAACTTTGATTGCTCATGGATAGGATGAGCTAACATAATAAAAATTAAAATTCTACCCAAATTAATTTACTTATTTAGTGTCATACCTATAAAACTACCAAGAAACTTTTTCACTGAACTAGAAAGAAACACAACAAAATTTATTCGGAAGAACAAAGATGAAAAATATCAAAGGAAATAATGAAAAAATGAGAAGGAAGGTGGCTTAGCAATACCAGATCTTGAAATGCATTATAAAGCAATAGTCATCAAAACAATATTGTACTGGTGAAGAGACAGAAGAGAAGATCAATGGAATAGACTTGAGATAAGAGACTTCAGCAAGATAGTATATGATAAACCCAAAGATCCCAGCTTTTTGGACAAAAACCCACTATTTGACAAAAAAAACTGCTGGGAAAATTGGAAAACAGTATGGGAGAGATTGGGTTTAGATCAACATCTTACACCCAATACCAAGATAAATTCAGAATGGGTGAATGACTTAAATATAAAGAAGGAAAGTATAAGTAAATTAGATGAGCACAGAATAGTATACTTGTCAGATCATTGGGAAGGGAGGGATTTTAAAACCAAGCAAGAATTAGAAAAAAATTAAAAAGTATAAAATAATTTTGATTACATTAAATTAAAAGGATTTTGTACAAACAAAAACAATGCAGCCAAAATTAGAAGGGAAGCAACAAATTGGGAAAAATCTTTATAATAAAAAACTCTGACAAAGGTCTAATTACTCAAATGTATCAGGAGCTAAACAATTGTACAAAAAAATCAAGCCATTCCCCGGCTGATAAATAGGCAAGGGAAATGAATAGATAATTTTCAGATAAATTGAAAATATCAACAAGCACATGAAAAAGTGTTCTAATATAGTTAGCAAAATGCAAATCAAAACAACTCTGAGGTACCACCATGCACCTTGCAGATTGGCTAAAATGACAACAGGAGAGTGTAATGAATGTTGGAGGGAATGTGGCAAAATTGGGATATTAATGCATTGCTGGTGGAGTTGTGAATTGATCCAGCCAATGTGGATAGCAATTACGAACTATGCTCAAAGGGCTATAAAAGACTTCCCTTTGATCCAGCCATACCACTGCTGCGTTTATACCCCAAAAAGATCATGGGGGAAAAGACTTGTATAAAAATATTTATCACTGTGCTCTTGATGGTGGAAAAAATTGGAAAATGAGGGAATGTCCTTCTATTGGAGAATGGCTGAATAAATTGTGGTATCTGTTGTACTCAAAAGAATAATGAACTGGAGGAATTCCATATGAACTGGAATGACCTCCAGGAAGTGATACAGAGTGAAAGGAGAAGAACCAGGAGAACTGTGTATACAGAGACATATTCTGTGGTACAGTCGAACATAATGGACTTCTCTACAAGCAGCAATGCAAGGATCCAGAACAATGCTGAGGGACTTATGAGAAATAAAGCTATCCACATTCTGAGGAAGAAATGTGGTAGTAGAAACACAAGAAAAACAACTATTTGAATACATGGGTTGATGGGAATATTATTGGGGATGTAGACGCTAAACAATCACCCTAGTGTAACTATCAATAATATGGAAGTAGGTCTTGATCAATGATACATGTAAACCCTAGTGGAATTGCATGTCAGCTATGGGGGGTATTTGGGGAGAGGGAAAGAACATGAATCATGGGAAAATATTCTAAAAATAAAAATAATGAACCAATTTTTTAAAAATTTAAAAATGATTTAAAAAATCATTGTTAATGATTCCTACTCTACATGACCACAGTTTTTAGCAGAGATTCTGGAAGGGTTTGCCAATTCCTTCTCTAGCTCATTTTACAGATGAGGAAACTGAGAGAAACAAAGTGAAGTCACTTTCCCAGGGTCACACAGCTAGTGAGTGTTTGAGACCAGATTTGAACTCAGAAAGATGAGTTTCCTGATTCCAGGCTCCATCCACTATACTTCCTAGCTATCATTTATTCATTAATTAGAGAAGTTCAAAATAGCCTGTGCTGTATCAAAAAGTGGTACGATCTCCATCCCTCATGAAATGCCTTCCAAATCAAAGGCAAATGACCAATGGTTAAGGATGTCCTAGTCTGAACTCCTTTAGTGGTTGTAATTGTATGGGGCAAGATAACCTCTAAGGTCTTTTACAACTTGTTAAAAAGATAAAAGGGNGCTCCTAACACTAACCTAATCTAGTAATGACAGATTACAAATGTCTTTAGATGTAGCTAGCATAGAGAGAAGTTTTATTCTTCAAGACTGGCTCAGTCTGTCTTCCAAGATAAATTGTCTTAGATAGCTAATCAGTTCTGCCAGTCTTCCCAGGGTTGTTGTCACAGAGATTCAAGTTTGATTCACAAGGTTGAAGCAAGGATGAGATAGGGAAATTCTCCGGGAAAGGTGAGGCTTAGATCCCTCTCAGGGAAAAAGAGCTGCCGTCTGGTTCAAGGGTCAGAACTGAACTCCCCTCCAGAGACAATTCTTCCAACAATCCTTTGCTCTCCTCTTTCCAACTGCTTTGGCTTTCCAACTTGTCACATTCCAATATTCCATTTCCATCTCTGTGAAAAATCTCTCTCCAACTCTAAATTCTGGACTTCAATGAAAACTCCCTAATATTTGAGCTGTCCTTTCTATAAAATGCTTACCACAAATAGTAGGCCCTTAATGGCTTCTTTTCTCCTCTTCCCTCTTCTACTCCTCTGTGGAGGCCAAATGACCATCTGTCACATAGAATATCTCAAACATTCTTTTTTAGACCAGGGCTAGACTTGATGGTCACCAATGTCTCTACAATTCCAAATTTCCACGGTTCTGCCTGCAAGTTCAGCTGCCAGCTGCAGAGGGATTTGGCTGGTTTTCTTTGACCCCAGAGGAAAGATCTTAGAGCAGTGAGTCAAAGCTGCAGAGAGGGAGAGTTAGGACGATTGTCATAGCAAACTTCCCACCAATTATAGTGGTCCAAAATTGGAATAAGGCTACCTTAGCAAAGAGGTTTCCAAACAAAAATTAGATTGGCGTGGGCTAGTTGACCCTCTCATCCGATCCTGAGATGCTGTAGGATCCCTGGAATATAAAAGGTGGTAGAAATGGCCAGACAACAATTACTGGGGAAACAACTTTAGGGACTGATTAAACTAAAAGCTAGTTTGCTGTCTGGAGCCAGGGAAGTAGGGGTCCTTCTGTGCTCCAGAAAGGCTGGCCACCCCTGGAATCAATGCCATATTCTGGGAACCTCATGTTAAGTTGGAGATGAACATGCCCCCATCCACGAGGCTGACCTTCAATGGCTCAATTAGCCAGGAAGGTAACCTGGAGCTCTCATATACCAGCTATGGCAAGAGAGACCCGAGGAGGCTGGTGTATCCATCATCAAGGGCTGCCCTTTGCCAAGTGAGCAGAGGCTCATCATCCTAGGCTTGGCCACAGGGAGATGAGATTTTTTCAGGCTCACACATTCACAATGGCCATTTGATAAAGGCAGAAGGGCAGAGAAATAGAGGATGGAAGAAAACCCGCAAATCACAGCTATTGAAGCAATTGAGTATCCTGTGGTAACTCATAGTTCTGGCTGAAAGAATTGATTGAGTGACGATTGAGATAAACAGGAAAGACACTGTTCTGAAGAACCTGTAGTGCCCTTGGGTAGAAGAAGGTCAGTTTTGCTCTATGTGACCCCAGTGGGGAAAGCTAGGACTAAGGGGGAAGGTTGCAGAAATACATAACCATGATAAAATTCAGGATACAAAATTGGGTAATCTAATTTCTAATTGGGGGAAAGTTTAGGGGCTTTCAAAGTTGGGAGATGGAAGAGGTAAGTTTCAGGGTCCTCTATTCATCAAATGAAAAGAATGGGTTGGGGCAGAGGAGGGATTTAATCAAGTAGCTCAGTGAATAGAGACTCTGGTCTGGAGATGGGAGCTCTTGGATTCAAATCTGGCTTCAGACACTTCTTAGGTATGAGACCTGGACAAGTTAATTAACCCCTATTGCTTAGCCCTTGCCATTCTTCTGCCTTAGAACCAATTCTGAGACAGAAGGGTAAGGGTTTACAAATAAGAAAAGAAAGGAATATTGATTAATTATATCCACCTTTACATATAAAACAATAAATGATTTATATAATCTAGTTTTCCATGACTGGCTAACTGAAAAACAACAAAAATTGAAGAGAGTACATGTAATAGCACAAGGTAGAGTCTGTAAAAGAATCTGATTGGTCCTTTTGATTCTCACAACAAATCCATTTTCGTCTCTTTATTTTATCTCAACTTCTTGAAAAGTGATATCAGAAATACAACTACCAGACCCTGAGGCCCTTTGGAAGAATACCTGTCTACTTGGTTTTAGGGTAATTGATTAGTTGCCAAGTTTGGCAAATGGGCTCTTCCAGATTTATTCATGTTTTTTATTTTATATCCTTTGCATTAACTATTCTTCTAAATTGGGTCAGAGTGATATCTAATTGCTTTTTCTTATGATGTGATTTTCATTCTGATTTTGAACGTATGATAGACCTTCTTGGATAAGTGATTAATGGGCGAGTTGTCTGGCCTCTCCGCCTTAATCAAAAAGTGAGTTAAGACAAAGTAAGAAGGGAAAACAATTAAGTGCAGGAGGTATCTGGGGTTGGGGGGTGGGGTGAGAGGCAAGAAGAAGGATGTCTGGCCAAATAATAATAAGGTGGAACAGAGTCCAGCTCAATCCAGCATAGGCAGCACCCAGAAAAATAGCTGTAAGTCTCCCCAAAGCAAGCCAGCCAAGCTACCCAAATGTATTCATGGTAATGTAGCAAATAAAGAGGGTGCTTTGGTCAGAGTTATAAGTGTTTATTAATAAAATGAGAGAGAAACAGAGACAGAGAGAGAGAAAGACAGAGAGAAAGACAAGAGAGAAAGAGACAGAAAGACAGAGACAGAGACAGAGAGACGGAAAGAGATTTCCTTTAAAGCAAGATCAGCCTGAATAGATCTGATTCTTCATTTGACTGGGTTTGACCCTGTCCAACCAACTAGCAGTGGCTCCCCATAGATCAAGAGATGAAATAAAGGGACCCCTATGAACTCCACACCTGCATTTAAAAGTCTCTCCCAGCTCATTCACTAACATAAGTCATGCCAGTGTGGCAAGGTGACACACTCTTTGCCACATGTGACCCACCTTAATTGCTGACTCTCATGCTGATGCCAGGGTATTAGACCCAAGGGCAGCTAGGATACCCCACGTTCCAAGCAGACCCCAATATAAGAAGCTTGGGGAAGAGCTCCCTACACTCCTGGAACAGAATCATATTTTAACATATAAATAAAGGTCACAAAATAAGTTGGGAAAAAATTAACAAAAGATGAAAACAAAACAAAACAGGACCATAGAAAATTACTTTTGTGACAGAAAAGATCAAAAGAAACTCAGTAGACGATAACAATGCTAAAATGGGTACATATGAATAGCATCAAAGGAAAATGTAGGATTATGTCAGACCCAAAAGGAACTCCTAGAGAAGCTCAGAAAGGTTTTTGAAAATCAAATAAGGGGCAATTAGTGGCACAGTGGTTATATAGCCAGACTTGTGGTAAGAATAACCTCAGTTCAAATCTGGTCTCAGATATTTCCTAGCTATGTGACCCTGTGCAAGTCACTTAACCTTGTTTACCTAGTCCTTGCCCTTCTTTATTATTATAACATTATTATTATAACAAAAAATAAAAGGTTTTTTTTAAATCTGTGAAGTATGAAAAAATATTGGAAAAGAAATGGGGTGATACAAGAGAATCATTAAAAAACTATTCAACAGTTTGATAAAACATACACAAAAAATAACTAAGAGGAAATAACTTCCGAAAAACTAAAATTGGTCAAATGGAAAAGGAACCCAAAAAATCCAATGAAGAAAACAATTACCAAAACCTAAAATTTACTAAATGTAAAAGAAAGTACAAAATCTCAGCAAAGAAAACAATTTTCTAAAAATTAAAATTGGGCTAAGTATAACTAATGACACCCCAAGACATCAGGATCCATACAAACAAAATCAAAAGAATGAAAAATAGAAGAAAATGTAAAATATCTCATGGAAATAACGACTGACCTAGAAAATAGGTACAAGAGAAATTATCTAAGAGTTGTTTGACTCTGTGAAAGCCACATTTAAAAAAAAGAGTCTAAATAACAGAAAACTGCCTGATACTCTCAAATGAGAGGGAAAATGGGAACTGAAAGGATCCACTGATCATCTCTTTTTTTGTTTTGTTTTTAGAAAATTTTTCCATGGTTCCTTGATTCATGTTTTTACTCTCTCCTCCACCCACCCAACCTCCCAACCCCCATAGCTGCTGTGCATTTCCATTGGTTTTTACATGTGTGATTGATTAAGACCTATTTCCATATAATTGATAATTTCACTGGGGTGGTCATTTAGAGTTTACATTTCCAAATCATATCCACATCAACCCATGTGTTCAAGCAGTTGCTTTTCTCCTAATATAATAATTCACCTATAGTTTCCTTCTTTATATTCATGTCATTTGTCCATTCTAAATTTATCTTGGTGTAGGGTGTGAGATGTTGATCTAGACCCAATCTCTCCAATACTGTTTTCCAATTTTCCCAGCAGTTTTTGTCAAATAGTCGATTTTTGTCCCAGTATTTTGCTATTATAATTATATTTAAAAATTAAGATGTGGTCTCCAGAGAATTTTAATCAAAACACTATCTTTTTGCAAAATAGTTTCCCAGCTTCTTGCTTTTAATTAGATCTATTTTGCTTTTGCCTTTTCTGAGATCATGATTGCTACCCTGATGCTTTTTAACTTCTGATGCCATCTAACAGATTCTCCTGTAGTCCCTTATTTTCACTCAGCATTACTGTTTTAAGTGTATAAATAACACATTGTTAGATTCTGTTTCTCAATCCATTCTGTTATCTGTTTCCATCATATGCATGCCATTCACATTCATAGTTATGAATACTAAAACTCTGTATTTCCTTCCTCCCTATTTTCCCCATTTCTTCTCTCTCTCTTTCCCCCCTACTTCTCCTCAAAAGTTTGTTTTCTTTCTTCCCTCCTTTGTATCAGACTCCACCTTTTTCTTCTCTCTTTCCCCTATTTCTTCCCTGTTGAGTAAGGTAGATTTCTATATCCAACTTAGTGTGTGTTATTCCCTCTTTGAGCCAACTCTGATGACTGTAACAAGTTTTACCTGCCATTCCCCATTTCCCCATCCATTATAAAAGGTTTTCCTTATGGGTTACTTTTGTATGAGATAATTTCCCCTGTTCTCTCTCTCCTTTCCCACTTCTCCCAGTTCATCATTCTTTCTCACTCCTTAATTTTATTTAGTTTTAATCATTCCATATTGCCAGTTCATACCCATGACCTCTGCATATGTATCCTTTTTTAAAAAATCCTTACCTTTTATTTTAGAAATGATTCTATGTGTTGGTTGCCAGGCAGAAGAGTGATAAGACTGAGGCGGCTAAGTGACTTGCCCAGGGTCACACAGATAGGAAATATCTGAGACCAGATTTAAACCTAGGACCTTCTATCTCTAGGCTTGGTTCTCAATCCACTGAGCCACCCAGCTGCCCTTCTATCCTCTTACTAATAATGACAAAGTTCTGTAGATTTTAAAATTAATATTCAGTGCCTCCAAAGTATGATATTCATAAGGATTTATTAATATTAAATTAGAGAGCTAGAGAAATGAGGGGAAGCTTTCCCACTTACCTCATGTGGAAGAGAAAGGCTCGGGCCACAAGGACCCATCACCACTCCATTCACATGCAAGAGAGAGGGCATGGCAGAGCAGACTCATATTAAATACAGACCAGGTAACCACACACATATATGCAAGGCAAAAGGAATTGTGGGTAATACAGAAAAGAAGTTTGGGTAATGTAGTTTCAGGGGTTCAAGATTTTCTAATTATACAATTCTTATGAATTATAACTATCATCTCATATAAGAAAATAAATAGTTTAAACTTAGTGATCCCCTTATGATTTCTTTTTCCTGTTTACATTTTTATGCTTTTCTTGAGTCTTGTATTTGAGAGTCAAATTTTCTATCCAGCTCTGGTCTTTTCATCAGGAATGCATTAAAGTTCTCTGTTTCATTAAATATCTAGCATCTGTGCCAAGAAGACCCCAAAATGAGGTTACCAAGAGATAGACATAACTGAACAACAACAACAAAAGCATTTCTTTTACAATGCTGACTAATATTGAATAATAGAGGTGAAAATGGACTCTTTGGTTCATGCTTGAATTTATCAGGAATACTTTTTTTCCTATTTAATCCCAACTATAGTTAGTATTTACTTTTCATTTTAGATTACATACTACTTATAATAAGAAAGGCTCCACTGATTCCTGCATTTTCTGGTGTTTTTCATAGGAATGGGTTTTATATTTTGTCACATGCTTTTTCTACACCAATGAATATAATAACATGGTTTTTGTTGTCATTATCAGTACAGTAAGATTTGGTTTTCTAATATTGAACCAGCCCTACATGATAGATTTCCATCGCACCTAGTTATAGTGTATGATCTTTGTGATATATTCCTATAATCTCCTTGCTAGTATTTTATTTAAAATATTTGCATCAAAGTTCATTAGTGAACTGCCTGGTTTTTTCTCTGTTTTTGCTTTCCCTGGTTTAGATATTAAAACCATATTTGTGTCACAAAAGGAATTTGGTGGGATTCTTTCTTTACCTATTTTGTTAAGACCCTTCTCTTCTCTCTTAGACTCAATACTAAGTATTGGTTCCAATGTAGATGAGAAGTGAAAGGCTAGCCTCTGGGAGTTAAGTGACTTGCCCAGGTTCAAACAGGAGGAAATGTGTGAGACCAGATTTGAATCCTGGACCTCCTGATTCTATGACCTGCTATCCACAGAAGTCCTCACTGACCCTCATTGCCTATATGTTTAAGATAATGTATATAGCATTGATATTCATTGTTCCTTCAGTGTTGTAATTCACTGTTTAATAGATCTGATCCTGGGGACTTTTACATTGGGAGCTCATTTGTGGTTTCTTCAATGTCTTTTGTAAGATGAAGTTAATTAGTATTCTATTTTAAATTCTGTGAACCTGAGGAATTCATATTTTTGTAAGTATTAATTAATTTCTCTTACATTTCAGTTTTGCTGGCACATCATTGGTCAAAATAAGTCCTCAGAATTTGTTTAATTTCAACTTCATTGGTAACTCATTAATCCTTTCCTTTTTGCTATTAGTAATTCTGTTTTGCCTTTCTTTAATCAAATTAACCATTGTTTATTTCTTTGTTTTTTATTTTATATATTTTTATTTATATATTTCATTGTTTTTTATTTTAAAAAACAGATACTAGCTTTTTATAATTCTTTTTTTTTTTACTTTTGATTTTATTAAAATCTCTTTTGAGTTTCAGGATTTCCATGTTTGTGTTTAATTGGCCATTTCATGATCTTTCCAGGAAACTGAAGTCAGTTGCAGCCACAGACAGCCCTAGAGAGGCTAAGATGCCCTAAGCCTCACTGGGTGCCAACTGCTACTCTCTGAAACTTCTTGGAGTAATGAGCCAGAATCCTTTCTATCCTGGTAGTACCACCTAGAGGACAGAAGGAGACCTAGAGCAAGAGAGGAAGATCTGAGGCCAGGGATGATTGAGCCAGCCTGATTTGTATCTGATCACAGTGGGGCAAATGTTAGAGCTCAACCTCATCCATGAAGGGATTGGGTTGGATGTGAGTCTGTTTAAGGTTCTCAGCACTGTTGCAGAGTCAGTCCAGGAATCCTGTTCAGCTCAGTTCTCCAAAGGATCCAAAATCATTCTTGGACCAGAAATGAGAAGGGAATCAAGTCTATCAAAACTGGATCATTTGGCCTGTGGAGTCAAGGAAAGCCCCTGGGGCTATGTCCTTGAGCTACAACTTGATGACAGCTCTCCTCCATCTCTCTTTGAATTTATCTCCAGCCAGCCCCCTCCCTATTCCCTTTGCTACCTCTCCATTCCTTCCCTCTCTGTCTTCCTAGTTCTTATCTCTTTTATTTTGGGGCTACAGAAGTCTAGGTCTCCTAAAAACGGAAAATTAAAAACTGTTTCCTAGAGAAAAATGTTGAAAAGAAAAGGAGTAAGAAAGAATAACCCTGAAAAGAAGAACAATGAGAGCCAGGGCAGTAAATTCTGTGAAAAGCAAACTTGGTTAAGGGAGAGAGATCAGGCCCCTAGGCAAGATTAGGGAATAGAGGAATAATCTTAATTTCTTGGGAGACAGACTAGAAGAAAGAAGAGTCAGAGGCTACCCAAAGCTATTCTCAAATCTTTCTGATTAAAAAATAGTAGAGTTCCCAATCAGTGTCATTGCTACCAGGATTCCAATCATAATCCCAGCCTCTTCTGAAAAAGAAGTCATAAACCTCCTCTTATGATTTGATCTCTGTGGGCATGTAAGGGGTGAAAAGGGGGTTTGATTGGGGATTGATTGAAATATTAAAAGGTTGGTCACCAAGGAATTGAATAATTATCAATCCCCAATGAAAGAATAACCTCAAGTCAAAATGAGTTTTATGGAAGTTTATTTACAAATGAGAAGAGAGAGAGAAAGTAAGAAATTTGGAGAGAGGATAAGGTAAAATAATTAACCTGACAAACTAAATAATTCACTTAGGTCCCTGGTTTAACCAAAGCATATCTAACTAGTCCTAAATTGGAAAAGGGCCAAACCTTGAGCCAAGGGCCAAGGCCCAAAGGCCCCAGAGGTGTATGAAGCAAAAGCTTCAGTCACAGTGTCTTTTGAAAAGGAAGTTCCTCAAGAGAAGTTCAGGAAGATTCAGTCTTTACACTCATCACATGAATTTCCAAAGGAAATATTTAAGAACAGTCTCACCAGCTCCAGAGCTCCTCCAAGTCCCAGTCAGGAACCAGAAGAGCCAGGCTGAGTTCACAGAACTCTCTTTTAAAGGCATCACTTCCTGTGCCTTCCTCTTAGTTTACATGTCCAATCACAATAGACTCTTTTCTTAGGACTGCCCAGGACGCAGTCAGGAAATTCTGATTTGTCAATGGCTCTAGCACACGTGGGTTACAGACTTCCCAACTTGTGAGTTAAGTGGAGATGTTTTCACCTTTGGTGATTAAATCTAAAGATGGGCAGGGTAGATTTAATCTCATTATCACAGGCAGGTGGGTAATTCAGTAGATTGAGAGCCAGGCCTAGAGACAGGAATTCTTGGCTTCAAATCTGGCTTCAGACACTTCATAGCTATGTGATCCTGAGCTAGTCACTTCATCCCCATTGCCTAGCTCTTTCTGCTCTTCTGCCTTGGAAGCAATACATAGTATTGATTATAATGCAAAATGTAAGGGTTTAAAAAAAACAGTTGATCTGTGATGGAGAGATGAGAAAAAAAAAGGAGCCTGAATGTTGCTGGTATGAGAAAAGAGATTGGCAACATCAGGAAATAGTACCTATATGATCACTATAACCCATTGAGCATCCCTTGCCAGGGGCATAGAGCCCATTATCACTCTACCAGTCCTTGGAGACAAGTCTCCTCTCCCCCCTCAAGTCTTCTCTTCTTTAGCCTAAGCATCTATAGTGCCTTTAATTCTTCCTTCAATTAAATATGTGTGTACTCATGTCTTTTCTCTGTTCGTGACTCCCAATTGCCTACAGTATATCCCTCAGTGTTCTTAGTCTGGCATTAAACATTAGCTCTTCACAAAAAGGCAGCAGGCCTTTCAGATACTTCTGGTCATGCAATGTCTACTCAGATAGCATGTATTTACTTTTGGCACTCAGACACACACACACCATACTTTCCCACCTTCGAACCTTTGTTCAGGCTATGTTCGGGTTTTATACAGAACTTTTATAGGTGGTCTCGTGTGATATAACAACACTATGAGGGAAAGCATATCATTCCAATTTTACAGATGAGGAAACTGAGACATAGATAGGACTTGCTAGTAAGTCACATAGCCAGTAACATTCTGAGATAGGATTTAAACTCAGTTATTTTCACTGTTTAACACTAGTCGCTATGTCGTGCCAGGCATTAGATCCATTGGTGTTGCCAAGGAACCTTGTAAAAAGTCCTAACATGGCCTTCTTGTCCAGGAGCAGGCTCACTGTTCTTTCATATTCTCCCCCACTTCAAAAGGTGGCTAGCTGACCTCAAATTGGTCACCTTCTGGCCACTCCGACTTGGCTTTACCAGATAAAAGTGGGAGGCTCACTCTTCCTCACCTAAACTGCCCAACAGGGACCCAGGGAGGGAGTACATGCTCTACCAAAATAACAGGAAGAAAGGTCAAGGAAACTGAAATATATATAACTTATTCATTCCACTCTGGAAATGAATTGCAAGACAACTGGTCAAGCATGACCTAAGAAGGAAGACTGGCAAGCCTACTGCATATGCCCAGAGATTCTTATGGGACACACACTTCACCCAGTGGCAAGGCCTCTACCTTCCAACTAGAGATAAGGAAAGGGCTCTCCTTGGGTCATAAAGGCTTAGGGAAAATTAGTACCCATTAGCTTAACTTCCTAGTATAAGACCATTTCTGAGCTTGAAAAAGATGACCTTCAAACATTCTCATTCTCATTGTGTACAACAGGAAACTCCAAAGGAAAAGGGAGAGTTCCAAAGCATGGAATTCCAGAATCCAGAGGCAAAACACAGTCCTAGGCACAAGAGATGTTATTGTGCATTCAAAATGTCTAGACTTGAACCAGGTCTCTCCTGACTCCCAGTCTGAGGCTCTTCCTTTTGTACCCTTCTACTAACTGGTCTGTTCCCACTCTTTGCCTTTCCTTTTCTTTCCTCTTCATAGTTAAAGTAATGTTTCTCTTTCTGAGCACAATCTCCCTGTGGACTGTCCCTAGTTCATCCTCTCCAGCCTTCACCAATATCCTCAACAAGGCATGGAGGTAAGTAACCCTGGCATCTTGGAGTCCAGGCCAAAGAAACATACACACTCAGTGGTCCTGCCAGGCTAGAAAGGCCTCAAATCCAAGCACAGGTGCTCCATGAAGGAGTCTGTCACTGCTGGACCAGCTGGGCTAAACCAGAATGATTGAGCACCAGGGGCTTGGGATCCATGTGAATGTCTTTGTCAGCCACAGGAAATGAAGATGAACTCTTTCTAAGACCTGGAGAAGTTGTGATCTGCACCAGAGAAAGGGCTGTCCTTGCCATTGAACTCACAGGTTCTTAGTCTCTGGCCTCCAGCCTTGCCAAAGTCTTAGAGAGGCTACTTCCAAACCAGTTCTTTGGTTATAAGGTAAGAAAAAGAACCAACACAGTCATTTTCTGTCTTATTTTTTATACAGGGCCATTAGCCAGACCTATCATCATCAGCTCCATCATGGCCCCAGTGGAGAACAGGGACACTGTCACATTGACATGTCAAGCTACGGGTGTAATAGTCACGTACCGGTGGTTTATAAACCAACGTGACCCAGCTGGTGGCAAGATAAATGTGTCCCCGGATAACAGGACACTCACTATACACACTGTCACAAGGGAAGACAAAGGACCTTATGTGTGTGAAGTCAGGAACCCATTTACTAGCAATAGGAATGATCCATACACACTGAATGTTACCTGTGAGTAAATGTGTTCTTCCTATATGGTGCATAATTATAGCCTGGTGGTGTGTTCCCAGAGATCAGCCTAATTCTGTCACTTCTCTGAGTGCTAAAGATCTCAGCTCTGAGATTCTCATCCCCCTTAATCTCTAGGGAGCCCATATTGGCCTTGTCATGCTTTCTGGTGGAGGGTGGCCAGTCATGGTGCTGAACTGGAGAAAGACCTAAGATCTTCCAAGTTCAGATCCAAACTCTTAAAATAGAGGAAGAGCTATGAATTTCCCAGCTCAAAGGTGGATCAGGCAGCCACAGTGGTCCCTGGTAATGGGATACAGAATAGGAGATGCCCTTCTTTCTGCCATAATCTCAATATGGAATTATTCTCTTTCCTCCAGATGGCCCAGAAACCCCCATGATTACTCCTATTGTTGGTCACTACAATGTAGGGGACCATATTAAGTTGATCTGTTCTGCTGTATCTAACCCACCTGCCCAATTCACTTGGATTCTCAATGGAAAAATGTTGAGCAACTCAGCTACATTCTCTGCTACTGCGAACATGAATCACGCTGGAACCTATACCTGTCATACATCTAACTCAATTACTGGCTTGAATAACACCAAAGAAAAGAGTCTTATTATCTATGGTGAGTAGCTGGATTGTGTCCCCAACTTTTTGTTCTGCTCTCTCCTTCCCTGGCATCAGAGAAACAAAAATAAGTGACATTCTGCCCTCCTAGTCCCATGGGACAATGTTTTGTGGTAGAAGGAGCCCTGAGCTCAGAATCATGAAAGTTGGATAGAATCCTTCCTTTCCTGTCAACTATCTGTGTAGTAAGTGTGTCTCCTCTTTTCCAAGCCTCAGTTTCTTCAATTGGAAAATGGATAATCTTTTGCTCTGAATTTAATAGGATTCTATGTGGAGAAAGTCCTTTTCACATGTTGGGTACAAAAAGCATTTGAGATGTCCTCATCATCACAGTTGTTGATATTGGATTATCCTCTTCTGTCCCAGCAAAATACAATCTTCTTTTTCCTCCAACTTCTAGGTCTGCATCTTCAATGACTACCCCGTACTCTCTCCCTTAGTCTTTCCTTCAGTCCATTTCACTTGGTGCTGTGGCCCCACAGAGTGTTTCTAGTCTTGGTTGGAGTATGAGCTATGGTCATGCAATGGGACTCGCCCTGATCCCCTTTTCCAGGGAAATTCTGGAGACGGAAATGAGAATTTCAACTTTGTCTCCTTTCACACACAGAGATTCACCATTGCACCTATATTTTTTTCTCTTTGTGGCATAAAATGTTTGTATGCAAGGACCACATTTTACTGTAGCATTTATATTATCTGTGCATTGCTGTATTTTCTTTTGTTACCTATTTCCCAATTACCTTTTCATCTGGTTCAGACTGCATCTGGGAGTGTTGCAGGCTATGACTTTGACACCTGTGGTCTAAATGACCTTTTTCTTAATTTAAATTTTTCCAATTAACCAAAATCTATTTTCTGTCCACCTTCTCACCCATCCCACTAAAGAAAAAGAAAATCCTTGTGACAAGTATGGACAGTCAGGGAAATCTAATTCCTATGCTCAGAAACATCTGTTGAAATATCCATCATTGGTCCATCCCACTTCTGAGGCAAGGCAGTTGATTTCATAAGAAGTGTGTAGCTTTTTGTAGGGAGTGAGTAACTTATTTCATCATGGTTTTTCTGCAATCCTGATTGGTCACTGCATTGATCAGCATTCCTCAATATGTCAAAGTTGTTTGCCTTTTGAACATTAACACTATTGTATAATTACCCTCTTGGTTCTACTCACTACATTCTGCATCAGTTCATATAAATCTTCTGAAAATTCTGTACTTGAACTCATTATGTTCAATGTTCCAATCAGTGACTTGAATTAAATGAATTAATATATGTAAAGAGCTTTGTAAATGGTGACCATTATTGTTCTACTGATTATACAGACAGACAGAAAGCATAATTTTGTAACTTGAAACAAAAGAGAGAGAAATAAAAAATTGGGAGGATAGAGATTATAGACACGAAGCAGTGAGGTAGTTGAGCAATCTGGCATAGTAGATGGAATTGGGGATTGCTATCAAGTCCTCCCTTTGAGTACAAAAAGTCAGAAGTATGAATAAGCATCAGACTCAATGGGGCAGTGACTGGTCTGTCCTCTCTTTAAAATGATTAGCATACATAGCAGACCCTTAAAGGCTTCTGTTTTCTCCTTCCCACTTTTCCTCTGTGGAGGGCAAATGACCATCTATCACATCGAATGTCCTAAATATTCTTTTTTAGACCAGGGCTGGACTTGATGGTCACCAATGTTTCTTCAATTCCAAACTTCCATGGTTCTGCCTGCAAGTTCAGCTGCCAGGTACAGAGGGATTTGGCTGGTTCTCTTTGGCCACAGAGGAAAGAACTTAGAGTAGTGAGTCAAGAGGGTTAAGATGATTGTCATGACAAAATTCCCTCCAATTACAGTGGTCCAAAACTCGAATAGGTTACCTTAGCAAAGAGGTTTCCAAACAAAGGTTAGACTGGCTTGGGCTAATTGACCCTCTCATCCAATCCTGAGCTACTGTAGGATCCTTAGAATATAAAAGGTGGTAGAAATGGTCAGACAGCAATTACTGGGGGGGAAAACTTTAGGGACTGATTAAACTAAAAGCTAACTTTCTGTCTGGAGCCAGAGAAGTAGGGGTCCTTCTGAGCTCCACGAAGGCCAGGCCACCCCTGGAACTGATGCTATATTCACTTCTGGGCACCGCATGTTAAGATGGAGATGGACAAGCCCCTATCCATGAGGCTGACCTTCAATGGTTCAATTAGCCAGGAAGGTAACTTGGAGCTCTCAAATACAAGCTGTGGCAAGAGACACCCCAGGAGGCTGGTGTATCCATCATCAAAGGGCTGTCTTTTCCGGCATGGCCACAAGATAAAGAGAAGGGTTAGGGAGGACATAATCAGTCTCTGAGAAAGAAACTGCCTTGAAAGATAGTGCATTCCCCACTCCCTGTTCAATCCCCAGTCAAACAGCAGATGATGGATACTTGTCAAGAAGAGCTCTAGAAAGGCAACACTTTCCTCTTCTTCCTCCTCCTCTTCCTCCTGAGGCAGCTGTCTCCCACTGAGGAATCTCTGGCGTGCCTGGGGAAGGTGAGCTTTCAATGACCTTTTGAGAAGCCACATGCAGGTCACAAACTTAGAGCAGCACATTATTGCTCAATGAACTATATGACAGATTGTTCCCCCAGAGGGAGCACAGAAAAAAGACCCTGGTTGTGGCTTCTGCTGGGAAACAGATCACCCACAGGAGTTTGAAAGCAGAAAAGTCATTTGATAATTCACCTCTTCACTGGTTAGGTTCTCTAAGTGAGCACCTTTGAAATCTGCTGCACGTTGGACTTGAGGGAAAGGAAAAGTGGGCCAGCAACAGCCGAGGAGACAGACCCTGCTATTTGTTCCTGGCCACAGTAAGCTCCAGGCCCTGCAGGTTTTATTTTGAACAATGCTGTCATGTAAAAAGTTTCTACAACCTGAATGTGAAGCTTTTACAAAAAGTTGTTATAGGGGCAGCTAGGTAGCTCAGTGGATTGAGAGCCAGGCCTAGAGACGGGAGGTCCTAGGTTCAAATTCGGCCTCAGACACTTCCCAGCTGTGTGACCGTGGGCAAGTCACTTGACCCCCATTGCCTACCCTTACCACTGTTCCACCTATGAGTCAATGCACAGAAGTTAAGGGTTTAAAAAAAATATAAAAAAAAAAAGTTGTTATAGTGATTTTAAAGCAGTTGCCTTGTAAGCAGAGCAGGCAGGGTATGCACAGCTTTTAAGATATATTTTAATGGAGTTTTTGGAGAGGGGGTTGTCTTTTAGCTTGATCTGATCTGTTTTATTTGTGAATAGGTTTTCTCTTTTTTACATTTTTGGGTGCCAAATATGGCCACCAAAAAGCCTCCGATTTCATCTTTTTTTCCACTGCTGAACGTGTGCACCAATAAAAGTCTGAGAGGGAAAAGCAGCCTGGAGAAAAGATCCTGCTCATGTCACTTGGACCCTCTGCCTCATGAGGTTCCTCATAGGTGTGAGCTTCAGGGACCATCTTTCAGTGACATAGCAAAAAGGATAGTAGTGACTGATCTGTCAGTTCTAGAACCTTCCGTTTGACAAACATTCCTTCCCCACCTGCCATGTAAAAGACATTATACAGAATCAGGAACAAGTGTAAGTCAGAGGAAGGCAGCCTCTAGCTCACTATCATGAAGAACTTCTAAACCTGGACTGTTGCCAAATGTAAGGAGTGAGCTCCCCATCCCTAGAGGTCTTCCATGGCAGAAAGGATGGATTACATGAGAGTGTAGATGCAAACATAACTGGCAGGATCTCCCTCACCTTGGAGCTGTAGCTAATCCATCAGATGACAAGGCTGGGACCCACAAAGTTCTTTATGGGCTAGAATGGAGGGCGGCGAGGATGTTCCACTAGAGGAGTGTATGTGACAGGGGTCGGAGTGTGGAAATGATCAGAGTCTTCAAACAGTGAAAGAGCTGCCACCTAGAAGAGAGATGAGACTAGGAGCAGTGAATGGAAGACCCAGAGAGGTAGCCTTAGGCTAGACATAAGGAAGGCCTTCCTTACAATTAGAGTTGCCCAAAAGGGTAATGGGATAGTGTGGCAGCCAGTAGGTGACCCTGCGTTAGGGTAGCCCCATTCCAGTTAAGATGGCCACTTGTTAGGGGTAACATGGGGTAGACATTCCTGAGCAGCCAAAATTGAACTAGAGAGCCCCAGAGGTCCTCTCCAACTGTGAAATCCTCTAATGGGATTGATGGGAGAAAGGTGACTAGTGTCGGCCACAGTGATATGGGGGTACAGGCTTCTCCTAGATACCTGAACACCCCAGATTGGGGGCCAGCTCAGAGAGTACATAAAAGACTCATTTTTCCTTGCATTCCTGCAGTGCTAGAGAAGGGGACTTTGAGGCCTTCTGGCCTCTCCCTTCATTCTTGACAAGCACAGATAGGCACCTCCCAGCTTGCTCCTGAAAAACATCTACTTTATATCCCTGATATCTGATTGTCCTCTAAACTGGAAAGTCACCCCCTTTTGACTTTGAGGCATAGGACATAACCACATGACCCATCTCGGGTTCCAGAGATCCAGTAACATGCCCTTGCAATGGTGGGAAGGAGATGAGGGGCTAACACATGGGATAATTGGCTTCTGGAGCACTTCCTGTGTGCAGTGAAGCATTGACAGTGAGCCAGAAGACAGGCTCTTCGCTTTGGCAAAATCTTAACCACAAAAATCACCTACCCTATTTCCTGCAGTCTATCATGTCTTTCACACCCTGTGGCTCTGATGTAAGCCTCAGAGGCCTTTGTCTCCTTTTGCAGAATTCCCCCTTGCAATAGACAAGTTCTTGAAGTTTTCTTTGCTGTAATAGAAAACATGGGAAATCTATAACCAAATTCTCCAACAGGAACCGATTGACTCTTCAGATATTTAATCATAAGCACACAGAGGACTAAATTCTGCTGCCAGGCACAGTCAACATTCAGTAATTTTGGCCTGATTGAAATGTTCTGTTAGTCCTTAGAAATTACTTGATCCTGGTGCTCAGAACAATATGGAAAGATAACCTCAGGAGCTCATCTCTAACATCTTATTGTTTGTATTAAAATCCATTTGTAGCGAGTAGAAATATATGAGCCATATTTGCTAAACTAATACAGTTTGCCTACCAATACCAAAGTGATTGCATTGTTAAAGTAAGAAAGAAAAAGCATATGGACTATATAGAAATAATCATAAAAGAAAAAAAGACACAACCCAGGTTATGAAGGTTTGTAAACCTGGAAATGATCCCAGTCACTATTTGTGGAAAGAAATTAAAAAAGAAATACTAGTGAATATTAAATAAAAATTCTGAGTATCCTAGTATAAAAGCAGAAGAACATTTTAAAAAATGCTTGCCCAGGCACAGATTAGATCTCCACTGAAAAATTTAGATGTTAAAAGTTCTTTCATGCAATTTTCAGTTTCAAAAATTGTTTTAAAAATTCAAAATTTTTCAGAATTAAAAATTATATTTCTCACTTCTCTTGTGGAGAATGAAATGGTAATTCAACATTGTCATTTCCCTCTTCTGGAGAATGAGATTCTGAGGAACTAAAAGCATCTTTAGTTCACTATAACTGCTTGTTTATTGACCATAACCTTCCTCAAATGGACTGGACATTTTAATCACATTGAAAACTGTAATAAGTATAATTAAGCTGTTATAGTATTGAATATTAGTAACAAAATGGTAATGGCCAGTTATAATCAGCTATAGCTGTTAGAGGTTAAACTGATTAGCAGGCGGTGGATGGATGGATGGAGGTAGCTTAATCCAAAGCTTATTTATTCCTTGTAGAGGTAGGGAGAGGAATAGAAGGATAGAAACTAGGAGTTAGGAATAGAATAGGAAATCTATTAATCCTCATACTCAATATCTAAAAAGGCCCCCTCAAACTAACTCCTCATGGAGTTTTCTTCTTGCCTGCAAGCAGATTTGACAATCTACACTCACTGAGTAAAGTTTTAACTTCTAGCTTACTAGCCTGTTCTAATTTATAAATCTTCTTAAAGCAATTTATGAAATTCAAAGGTCAGTTTCTTGTTGCAGGGAAACTGAATGGCAGCTTCCTCTGTGTCCCTCCATCAGGGAAGACAAGGTTTCTGACAGCTGATACAAACTGCCCATCCCCCAGTGAAGGTTTAGGGAGGGTCTTGGTGAATAGGCCCAAACTATTTAGAGAACTGTGTAAAGTATGTGTTTCAGGGTGCAAGAAGAAGTCAGTAGCGAGAAAAGGTCTGCCATGAAGGAGTTCAAAGGTATTCAGCCCAAAATTAGCTCTAGTGGCTATTCTAATTCCAGTGAGCACAATGAGGAGTACATGGACCCCATCAATCTTTGCTTCCTCAAAGAGTTTGGTAAGGGTCTTTATCAGGGTCTGGTTCATGCATTTTCTTTTCCTGAGTACTGAGGATGCCAGGTGGGATGAAGGTAGTAGGTCATACCCAAAGCATTAGCAATCATGGGAATAGTCTGTGAGGTGAAGGCAAGACCATTGTCACTTTGATAATGTCATCTGGGAAGGCCAACCCTAGGAATTACCTCACTAAGAAGGGCTTTTGTCATATCCTGCCTTTTTCTGTTCTGCTGGGCATTGCCTTGACCATCCAGTAAAGGTATCTTCAAAAACTGAGGACTCTAGACCTTATACCTTTTGCAAGCTAGTAGGTGGATAAAATCTATTTGCCAATCTTTCCCCAGTACTTCAATGGAATGAAAATATCAAACCTCTTTCCAAAACTCCTAATTCTTTATTTTTTTTTTACTTTTAACAATCTTTTTTTTAAATTTTGATTTCCTACCCCTACCCCCTTCCCCTCTTATTGTAAAGGTAAGAAATGTGATTTCCTGTGTACATATGAAATTATGTAAAGCATATTTCCACATTAGCCACTTTGCAACAACAACACAAAAAGGGAGGAAGAAATGAAAAAAGTATTCTTTGGTCAACATTCAGACACCATCAGATTTTTCTCTGGAGATAGAGAGCATTTTTATTTATCATAAGTCCTTTGGAATTGTTTTAGATCACTGTATTGATCAGGATAGCTAAGTCATCAGTCTCTTGTGAAGATAGAATTAACTCTCCCATTGATTATTTTTAACTAAACAAATCAAGAACTTAAAGTGCCCTTAATTGACACTAAGTGAGTTTGCAAGTCACTTACTAGATTAGAGTAAACTCTCACCTCTGAAGATCACTGCACCCTCCCCACACACACACTTGGGTAGTGTGAGGGAAATTGAAAGACAGTTTAGTTCCTGTAAAGTGGGGAGAGCCATAGGAAGTGACATTGAGAAATCTGTTTTAAAAAGGTCAGCTCCAGGATTCAATCATTCTCTCTGTGTTTTTGAGTTGGACTAGAGGAGGAGACCTTTTCCCTGGATCCTGAGTTGGGCTTGTGGTGGTGAGTGGAGTGATTCCTTCCTTGGTTTGTTAGTGAGAAGACCCTCTATGCTCATTGGCACTGCAGTGGGACGTTCCCTTCAGCTTGAGTTCTGGTGAGATTCTTGGCAGTCTTTCCTTCATGTGCATTGAACGTTTTTGTAGGATTCTTCAGCTTCTCCTGGTTCTTTTGGACTTAGGCTTCCAAATTAGGACTTTGGATTCTGGTGAGATTCACTTTTGGATTTGCATCTGAAGTCTGGAGACATTAAGATTAAACTTGAGGTATTGGTAGCTAGGCAGTACTTTCTTTTGCTTTTTCTACATTTTTCCACTTTCACTCTTTTTACCTCTTTGTAAATAAAGTTGCTAAAAGCCATTTTGACTTAAACTGTAATATTTTTAAATTGGCAACCACAATATTACTTTAGAATTCTCATATTTATCATAAAACCTAAATTCAAATCCTTACTCTTGAGATAATTTAAATCATAACAACTGGAAAATGATACACTAAAAAAAAAAAAAGCTAAGTCCTTCACAGTTGATATTCATACAATGTTGCTCTTAATGTGTACAATGTTCTCCTGGTTTGACTCACTTCACTTTCCATCAGTTCATGGGAGTCATTCCAGGGATTTCTAAAAGCATCTTGCTCATCATTTCTTATAATACATTAGCACTGGCTAGGCAGCTGTAAAGCAATGGTCAATGAACTCCCCATTTAGTCCAAAGATCTAAAATTCTTATACTCAAATAAACCTAACAATCAAATATGTCAAAAAATAAAACAAACTATAACCAAAAATAAATAAATAACCAAGATACAACTCAATATACAAAATTGGGTAATGTAATTTCTAATTGGAGGAAAGTTTAGGGGATTTCAAAGTTGGGAGATAGAAGAGGTAGGTTTCAGGGTCCTCTATTCATCAAATGAAAAGAATGGGGTGGGCAGAGGGGAAGTCAGCTAGGTTGCTCAGTGGATAGAGAGTCAGGTCTGGAGATGGGAGGTCCTGAATTCAAATCTGGCTTCAGACACTTCCTAGCTATCCCCATTGCCTAGCCTTTACTACTCTTCTGCCTTAGAACCTATTCTGAGACAGAATGGTAAGTGTTTACAAACAAGAAAAGAAAAGAATGCTGATTAATTATATTGACATGTATATATTAAACAATAGATTGTTTATATAATCTAGTTTCCCTTGACTAGCTAACAAAAACAACAAAGTAGAAGAGAGTACATGTGACAGCACAAGGTAGTCTATTTACAAAAAAGAATCTGATTGGTCTTTCTGATTCTCACAACAAACTACATGCATTTTTTGCCCCATCTTTATTTTATCTCAACTGTTCGAAAAGTGTTATATTGAACCTCTGGGAGCTTGAAGATCACTTTTGATTGACAAATAAGTCAGTTGGATGGAATGTTCCCAGGGAGTCATGCGAGAGGCAGGAGGAGGGGCAGTTAAGAATCCTGAAAGGGTTCTGGGTCTTTGACCTGTGCTGAGGCTGGAGATTGGTGGATCCTGGTCTTGGAGTGAGAGGGTGCAAACATCTCTCTGCAAACTCTTCCTGTACTTGAGATACCGTGCCAACCTGTACCTGACCACCACCTTGGTGTCTACTGCCCCTAGATATTAGGAATTACATCATCTAGATATCTAGGTTTCCCAGGGCCTAGGAGGGATCCGGGAAGTGGGCAGGAGACGAAGAAGAGGGTGGAAAAGGGTGGAAATAACTCAACTGTAAGGCTGAAGATCTAGTGAAGAAGAAGTCAAAATATCCCAACAGTTTACCTACTCTGGTTTAGTCCTGGCCAGGCTGAACCAGAGGGAAGCTACATTGATTCTTCATCTGCCAGCAGTTGAGATTTCATTAGCAACCAGTAGAGTAGGGTCTCCTATACCACAGTCCTTTACCACCCCTATCCTTCTTGTTAATATAAAGTTTAAAGTACTTTCCTAAAGCAGAGTCAAACTTGTTTTGGGAAGGGAGAAATCGCAGTCAGAATACAAGGCGTTATCCTAGCTAAAGAGCTCAAATCAATATATCAATTAACCCAGGTGGGTCCTGAAGGGATATACATCTTAGACCTGAAAGGTCCTGCCTGGGCAACTGTTATAAGGGAGAAGGGTCATCTTATTCTCTCTGTACATCAATTTACAATCTCAAACATATCAAGAGACTCCCAATAATTATAACAAAAGTCATATCAGAAATACAACTACTGGACCATAAGGCCCCTTGGAAGAATACTTCCTCTTGTCTACTTGCTTATAGGCTAATGGATTCATTTCCAAGTTTGGTAAATGGGCTTTTCCAGATTTATGTATGGTGTTTAGTTTTTATCCTTTGCATTAACTCTTCCTCTAAGCTGGGTGAGAGTGATACCTAATGGCCTTTTCTTGTTATGTAATTTTTATTCTGATTATGAAGATATGATAGACTTTGGATAAGTGATTAATGGGAGAGTTGGCTGGCCTCTCCCCCTTAATCAAAAAGTGGGTTAAGACAAAGTAAGAAGGGAAAACAACTAAGTTCGGGAGGCATCTGAAGCATCTGGGGGTGGGGATGGGATGGGAGGCAAAAGAAGGATGTCTGGTCAAACCAAAATCAGGTGGAACAGAATCTAGCTCTATCCAGCATAGGCAGCATTCAGAAAAAAAAAGTTGTAAGTTGTAAGTGTTATCATTAATGGTTTGGCTAAATATGTGAAAATTATAAATCTTTTATTTATAAAGAGGTAGAAAGAGTGAAAGTACAAAAGGGTAGAAAAGACATTAACCTATCTAACTAAATATTATACCAGTTCAGGACTTGTTAATGTTCATTAAACTATCTCCAGAAGACAGGAAGGGAAAACCAGCTATCCACTCACTCAAGACAATGACTGGAGCTGAAGGTGGCTACTGAGGCCTACTTTCTTCTTTGAACCAACCTTCTTCTTGAAGCCAACTTCTTTCTTGGAGTGACTCTCTTCTTGGAATTCACTTTCTCCTTCTTGGAGTTCACTCTACTCCTTGGAGTGACTCTCTTCTTGGAATTCACTTTCTCCTTCTTGGAGTGGCTCTCTTCTTGGAGTTCATTCTCTACTACAATCCTTCACCAGACCTCCTTCACCAGACTTTCTGCTCAGGGATTTTCATGGCTTTTATGGTAGTTTCCTGTCCCTGTCCCTTTTCACTCGGGTCAATCACAGTTTCCAAATTGTCTAAATTCTCATTTTTTCCTGCTCCTTCATTCCATCTTGGAATCCTCCAGCCCTTCCTACTAGGTCCGTAGAAACTATATGTAACTATCCTAAATAATCTTCCTCACAACAGAACCAAACCTTTCTGAGTGTGTGAACTCTTAAATTTCTGGCTTGTTCTCAAGTAAGGTGTGAACTCACTAAGTGGGTTGTGAGCTCCTCAACTCTTAAGTTTCTGGCTTGTTCTCACCTAGCATCAAGTAATGTGTGAACTCACAGAGAACCAAGAATTCCCTTTCCAAAGTCTCCCCAAAGCAAGCAATCCCGGCTACCCTCATGCATACATGGCATTGTAGCAAATAAAAAGGGCGCCGTGGTCAGAGTTATAAATGTTTATCAATACAACCAGAGAGAGAGACAGAGAAAGAGAAAGACAGAGAAAGATAGAGAAATACAAGAGATAGAGAGATTGATTTTCTTTAAGGCAAGAGCAGCCTGAATAGACCTGATTCATCTGACTGGATTAGGCCCTGTATGGCATTGGCTCCCCATAAATCAAGAGCTGAAGGAAAAGGACCCCTTTGAGCTCCCCACCTGGGTTTAGAAGTCTCTCCCAGCTCATTCACTTTCATAAGTCATGCCAGTGTGGCAACATTATTTGGTTTCTTCCCCTTAATAGAAACATCCAAGGTGACAGTTGCTCTACCACTTTGTGAACCACTTCAATTGCTGACTCTCATGATGATGTCAGGGGGTATCAGGTCTTAGACCCAAAGGCAGCTAGGATACCCCACTCACCAAACAGGCCCCATATAAGAAGTTTGGGGAAGAGCTCTCTCTGCTCCAGAAACAGAAACAAATATTAACATATGGACAAAGGTCACAAAATAAGTTGGAAAAAATTAACAAAAGATGAAACCAAAACAAAATAGGATCATAGAAAATTACTTTTGTGGCAGGAAAGATCAAAAGAAACTCAGAAGAGGATAACAATGCTAAAATGGATACAAATGAATAGCATCAAAGAAAAATGTAGGGTGGTGTCAAACCCAAAAGGAAATCCTAGAGGAGCTCAGAAAGATTTTTGAAAATCAAATAAGGGGTAGCTAGTGGCACAGTCCTTAGATAGCCAGACTTGTGGTCAGGATATCCTCAGTTCAAATCTGGTCTCAGATATTACCTAGCTATGTGATCCTGTGCAAGTCACTTAACCTTGTTTACCTCATCCTTGCTCTTTCTTTCTTAGAGTTTTTATTATAAGAAAAAATAAAAGGTTAATTTTTTTAATCAGAGAATTAAGAAAAAATTGGAAAAGAAGTGAGTAGTGATGCAAGAGAATCATAAAAAAAAAAAGAGTTGACAGTTTGGTAAAATATAGACAAAAAGTAACTAAGGAAACAACTCCCTAAAAACTAGAATTGACAAAATGAAAAGGAAGCCCAAGAATTAACAGCCCTAGAGAGGCTACAATGCCCTAGGCCATGCTAGGTGTCAACTGCTCCATCTGTGATGGAGAGACAAGAGAAAAAAGGGAACCTGAATGTTGCTGGTAAAAGAAAATGGATTGGCAACATCAGGAAATAGTCCCTATCTGATCACTATAACCCATTGAGCATCCCTTGCCAGGGGCATACATCCCATTATAACTCTACCAGTCCTTGGAGACAAGTCTCCTCTCCCCCTGAAGTCTTCTATTCTTCCGGTTAAGCATCTCTAGTGCCTTCTAGTGGTCCTTCAATTAAATATGTGTGTGCTCACATCTCTTCTCTGCTCATGACTCCTGATTGCCTACAGAGTATCCTTCATTGTACTTAGTCTGACATTAAACCTTAGCCCTTCACAAAATGGCAGCAGGCCTTTCAGATACTTCTGGCCATGTGTTGTCTGCTCAGATAGCAGGGTCTACCTTTGGCACTCAGACACACATGCACACCACAGTTTCCCTCCTCTGAACATTTGTGCAGGCGATATTTGGGTTTTATAAAGAGCTTTTATAGATGTTCTCATTTGATATAACAACACTATGAAGGAGAGATTATTATTTCCATTTTATATATGAGGAAACTGAGACACAGATAGGTACCTACTAGTAAGC
>NC_058132.1:21998228-22051351 GCF_016433145.1 Gracilinanus agilis
GTCTTAGAGAGGCTACTTCCAAACCAGTTCTTTGGTTATAAGGTAAGAAAAAGAACCAACACAGTCATTTTCTGTCTATTTTCTGCACAGGGCCACTCTCCAAACCTATCATCATCAGCTCCAACATGGTTCCAGTGGAGAACAAGGACAGTTTCTCATTGACTTGCCAGGCTACAGGTGTAATAGTCACGTACCGGTGGTTCATAGACCAACGTGCCCCATCTGGTGACATGATAAATGTGTCCCCGGATAACAGGACACTCACTATACGCAGTATGCCAAGGGAAGACAAAAGACCCTTTGTGTGTGAAACCGAGAACCCATTTAAGCGAGATAGAAGTGATCCATTCATAGTGAATGTTACTTGTGAGTAAATTTGTTCTTCCTATATGGTGCATGATTATGGCCTGGTGGTGTGTTCACAGAGGTCAGCCTAATTCAGTCATTTCTTTGAGTGCTAAAGATCTAGTCTCTGAGGTTCCCACCCCCCTTTAATATTTAGGGAGCTGTGATTGGCCTTGTCTTGGTGGACTTGTGTGAAGGGTGGCCAGCCATGGTGCTGAACTGGAGAAAGACCTAAGATCTTCCAAGTTCAGATTCTAACTAATAAAGTGGAGGAAGAGCTGTGAATTTCCCATTTTAAAGGAGGATCCGGGAGACACAGTGGTCCCTGGTGATGGATTATAGAATTAGAGATGCCCCTTTTTTCTGCTATAATCTCAATATGGAATTCTTCTTTTTCCTCCAGATGGCCCAGATCCCCTGACTATTGCCCCTCATGTTGAACATTACAATATAGGGGAACAAATGGAGTTGATCTGTTCTGCTGAATCTAATCCACCCGCCCAATTCAATTGGTTTTTCAATGGAAAAAAGTTGAATAATTCACCCACATTCTCTGATACTGCGTCCCTCAATCATATTGGAACCTATACCTGTCATGCATCTAACTCATATACTGGCCTGAATCGCACCAAAGAGAAGAATCTTATGATCTATGGTGAGTAGCTGGATTTGGCCTCCAACTTTGTGTTCGCCTCTCTCCTTCCCTGGCATGAAAGAAACAGAGATAAATGATATTCTTCCTTCTTGGTCCCATGGCACAATGTGTTGTGGTAGAAGGAGCTCTGAGCTCAGAGTCATGAAACTTGGGTAGAATCCTTCATTTCTCATCTATCTGTGTAGTAAGTGTGTCTACTCCTTTTCCAGCCTCTGTTTCTTCATCTGGAAAACAGGATAATCATTTGCTTTGCATATAATAGGATTCTATGAGGAGAAAGTCCTTTTTACATTTTGAATACAAAAATCATGCTAGTTGTCATTTTCATCATTGTTGTTGATATTAGAATATTTTCTTCTGTCCCAGCAACATACAACCTTCTTTGTCTCCCAACTTCTAGGACTACAGCTTGAATAATTGCCCCTGCTCTCTTTCCCTTGGTCTTTCCTTCAGTCCATTTCACTTGGTGCTGTGGCCACACAGGATGTTTCTAGTTTTTGTTAGAGTATGAGCTATGGTCATGCAGTAGAGCAGGACTCAATCCCCTTTTGCAAGGAAATTCTGAACATGGAAATGGGAATTTCAACTTCGTCTCCTTTCACTTACATAGATTAAACATTGCACCTATATTTTTCATCTTTGTGGTGTAAAATGTCACATGGAAGCATGGCTGCTATGAAACTTGGTTCTTATCCATGTAAAGGGAAGATCGGCTTCAGCAAACAGTGCCTGGGTCCACAGTATGATCCCTGCTGCCCAATTAATTCCCTGCTTTGCTCTCTTATGGACAATTGACAGACCCTCCAAACCCCTAATTACACTAGTGTGCAGCAGGACCATAGAGAGATCATCTCTGACCTTAGTTTCCTTTTATTTCATGGAGCTTTATTGTTTACAAACCTTAGGGGTATCCCAACGTCCTGTCCCTGACTCTGGGGACTTTCTGAATGGAGAGCAGGGGGAAGAGATAGATTTGTGAAGTGGGGAGGTGACCTTCCGAAAGTCAGACACCAACAGTATATGCTTTAGAGGAGAGATGACTTTTTGTTGGCCTAAGCCTGTGCTTAAAAATCCCTAAAGCCCTAATTTTAATTTAGCTTTTAAATTATCTATGTGTTACTATATTTTCTTTTGTTTAATATTTCCCAATTACCTTTTCATCTGGTTCAGTCTGCATCTGGGAGATTTGCAAGCTATGTATTTGACACCTGTGGTCTGAATGACTTTTTCCTTAATTTTTCCAATTAACCAACACATATTTTCTGTCCCACTTCTCACCTATCTCAGTAAAGAAAAAGAAAATACCTGTGACAAATATGGAAATTAAGGAAATCTAATTCCTATGATCAAAAAAAGCTGTTGCAACATTCACCCTGAATCCATTCCATTTCTGGAGTGAGGAAGCTGATTTCATTGGAAGTGTGTAGCTTTATGCAGAAAGTGAGTAACTTATTTCATCATGAGTCTTCTGCAATCCTGATTGGTCACTGAATTGATCAGAAGTCCTAATTCTTTCAAAGTTGTTTGCCTTTAGAACATTCTCATTACTGTATATATTGGGTTTATCATGTACTGTCTTGCTGAGGTCTGCTACTCCAACTCTATTCCACTGATCCTCCATTCTGGGTCTTTGCCAATACCACATTGTTTTGATGACTACTGTTTTATAGTACAGTTCAAGATCTCCTACTACTAGACTACCTTCCTTCATATTTTTTTCATTATTCCCCTTGATATTCTTGGTCTTTTGTTCTTCCAAATGAACTTTGTTATAGTTTTTTTCTAATTCAGTAAAAAAGTTTTTTGGTAGTTTGATAGGTATAAAACTAAATAAGAAGATTAATTTGAGTAGAATATTCATTTTTATTATGTTAGCTTGTCCTATCCATGAGCAGTCCATGTTTCGCCACTTGTTTAGATCTAGTTTTAATTGTGTGGAAAGGGTTTTGTAGTTGTGTTTGTATAAATCCTGTGTTTGTTGTGGGAGATAGATTCCTAAATATTTTATATTGTTTAAGGTGATTTTAAATGGAATTTCTCTTTCTAACTCTTGCTGCTGTGATGTGTTGGAAATACATAGAAATGCTAATGATTTGTGTGCATTTATTTTGTATCCTGCAACTTTGCTAAAGTTGTTTATTATTTCCACTAGCTTTTTAGTTGATTCTCTAGGATTTTTTAAGCCGATGATCATATCATCTGCAAGAGTGATAGCTTGGTCTCCTCACTGCCTATTTTAATACCTTCAGTTTCTTTTTCTTCTTTAATTGCTAATGCTATTGTTTCTAGTAAGCTGTTAAATAATAGAGGTGACAATGGGCATCCTTATTTCACTCCTGATCTTATTGGGAAGACTTCTAATTTATCCCCAGTACAGATAATGTTTTTTGATGGTTTTAGATATATACCATTTATTATTTTTAGGAAAGGCCCTTCTATTCCTATACTTTCTAGAGTTTTCAATAAGAATGGGTGCTGTATTTTGTCAAAGGCTTTTTCAGCATCTGTTGACATAATCATGTGGTTTTTGTTGGTTTGCTTGTTGATATAGTCAATTATGTGGATGGTTTTCCTAATATTGAACCATCCTTGCATTCCTGGTACAAAGCCTACCTGTTCCTAATAAATAACCCACATGATCACTTGCTGGAGTCTGTTTGCTAGTAGTCTATTTAAGATTTTTGCACATATGATCATTAAGGAGATTGGTCTGCAGTTTTCTTTCTCTGTTTTTGTTCTATCTGGCTTTGGGATCAGTACCATATTTGTGTCATAAAAGGAATTTGGTAGAACTCCTTCTTTGCTTATTATGCCAAATAGTTTGTATAGTAATGAGATTAGTTGTTCTTTGAAAGTTTGATAGAATTCACTTGTGAATCCATCTAGGCCTGGGAATTTTTTCTTAGGGAGTTCTTTGATGGCTTGTTCAATTTCTTTTTTTTTTGATATGGAATTATTTAAGTATTCTATTTCTTCTACTGTTAATCTAGGCAGTTTATATTTTTGTAAATATTCATCTATATCACCTATATTGCTCTATTTATTGCCATATAATTGGGCAAAATAGTTTTAATGATTGCTTTGATTTCCTCTTCATTAGAGGTGAGGTCTCCCTTTTTATCTTTTATACTGTTAATTTGGTTCTCTTCTTTCCTTTTTATAATTAGATTGATCAGTACTTTGTCAATTTATTTGTTTTTTCAAAGTACCAGCTTCTAGTCTTTTTTATTAATTCAATAGTAGTTTTACTTTCAATTTTATTAATTTCTCCTTTATTTTTTATGATCTCTAATTTAGTTTTTAACTGGGGGATTTTTACTTTGTTCACTTTCTAGTTTTTTTATTTGTATGCTAGTTCATTGATCTTTGTCCTCACTAATTTGTTAATATATGTACTCAAGGATATAAATTTCCCCCTGATTTCTGTTTTAGCTGCATCCCACAGATTTCGGTAGGATATCTAGATCATCATTATCATTTTCTTCAATGAGATTATTGTTTCTTTGATTAGTTCTTTAACTGATTTTTGAGAATCACATTATTTAATTTTTGATTTGCCTATTGATGTGCCCTTACTAATTATTATTTTATTGCATTATGATCTGAAAAGATTACATTTATTACTTCTGCTGTTTTGCATTTGTTTGCCATGTTTCTATGCCCTAGTACATGGCCAATATTTGTGAATGTACCATGTGCAGCTGAAAAGAATGTGTATTCTTTTTTGTCCCTATTTATTTTTCTCCACATGTCTATTAACTCTATTTTCTAGGAATTTATTCATCTCTCTTATCTCTTTCTTATTTATTTTTTGGTTTGATTTATCTATATCTGATAGAAGAAGGTTTAGATCTCACACTAGTATGGTTTTACTATTTATTTTCTCCTTGAGCTTCACTAGCTTCTCCTTTAGAAATTTGGATGCTCTACCATTTGGTGCATGCATGTTGAGTACTCTTATTTCCTCTATGTCTGTACTGCCTTTTATCAGGATGTAATTATCTTCCCTATCTCTTTTTTTAATAAAACCTTAGCTTCTGTGTATTGGCTCTTAGGTGGAAGAGTGGTAAGGGTGGGCAATGGGGATCAAGTGACTTGCCCAGGGTCACACAGCTGGGAAGTGTCTGAGGCTGGATTTGAATCTGGGATCTCCAGTCTCTAGGCCTGGCTGTCAATCCACTGAGCTACCCAGATGCTCCTTTCCTATCTCTTTTAATGAGTTCTATTTTTACTTTGGCTTTGTCAGATATCATGATTTCAATTCCTGCTGTCTTTATCTCAGTTGAAGCCCAATGGATTTTTCTCCAGCCTTTTCTTCTTTGTGCTATATATGTCTACCTGCCTCATGTGTGTTTCTTGTAGACAACATATGGTAGGATTTTGATTTTTAATCCACTCTGCTATTTGCTTCCATTTTATGGGTGAGTTCATGCCATTCACATTCAGAGTTTGAATTATCAGCTGTGTATTCCCCACCATTTTTATACCTTCTTCTTGTCCTGCCCTTTCTTATTTCACTATTTTCTTCTATACCAGTGTTTTGTTTTTAATCAGTCCCATTAGTCCCCTCCTTTATTTTATTTCCCTTTCTCCCCCTCCATTCTTATTTCCCTCTTATTACTCTTTAGAGTCTTTTTAAGTTACTCCTCAGCCCTCTCCCTCCCTAATATTGCTTCCTACCACATCAGTCCATTTGTTACCCTTCTACTTTTCTATAGGGCATGAATCAATTCTCTGCCCCAATGGATCTGATTCTTCTTCCCTCTTTAAGTTAATTTCAATGCACTTAAGAATTAAGTGTTTCCTCTCTCCAAATTTTTTACCCTTTCCTTTTATTGGTCTTCTCCCCAACAAGCTTCTTTATGGTATATGAATCCGCTCCATTTTGTCTCTTTTCCCATTTCTATTAATATATCTTCTTTTTTACCTCTACACACACACACACACACACACACACACACACACACACACACACACACACATTTCATCCTATAGAATTAGACACTGTTCCTTCTAGGTATACTTCTTCTATCTTTCCTGTTGATAATAACAAGTTTTAAGAGTTACCAATATCTTCTTTTCTTAAAGGGATATGTCAATTGAGCTTATTGGGTCCCTTAAAGAAAAGGTTTTTTGTTTTTTTATTTGTTTTTCCCCACTCTCTTAATTACCTTATGGTGATTCTCTTGAATCCTGTGTTTGAGCAGCAAACTCTCTGTTTAAGTTCAGTTTTTTCTTTATCACTGCTAGGAAGTCTTCAGTTTTGTTGAATGACCATACTTTCCTCTGCAAGAATATTCAGTTTTGCTGGAGAGTTGAATCTTGGTTATAGACCCAGTTCTCTTGCTTTCTGGAATATTATATTCCATGCCTTCTGGTCCTTCAATGTAGATGCAGCCAGATCCTGTGTTATCCTAACTGTGGTTCCCGGGTATCTGAATGACTTCTTCTTAGCAGCTTGTAATATTTTTTCCTTGGTCTGGAAGTTTTTGAATTTGGCTATAATATTTCTGGTAGTTGTCAGTTGTGGATTAATTGTAGGAGGTGACCTGTGGATTCTTTCAATTTCCACTTTTTCCCCTTGTTTGAGAATGTCAGGGCAGTTCTCTTGGATAATTTCCTGTAGGATTAGTCCAGGCTTTTCCTTTTGCCATGATGTTCCGGGAAACCAATAATTCTTAAATTGTCTGTTCAAGATCTGTTTTCCAGATCATAGGTTCTGCCAATGCAGTGTTTCTTATTTGCCTCAAATGTTTAATTCTTTTGATTTTGTTTTATACATTCTAGGCCCTTTGAAGTCATTTGCTTCTAGTTTTTAATTCCATTTTTTAAAGACTTGAATTTCATCTCTGGCTTTTTGGTCATCCTTCCCATTCTGGTCTGATTTTCCTTGTAGGTCATCTTTCATTTTATTTCCCTCATTTTCTAGTTCATCAGTTTTGGCTTTCAAGACACTATTTTCTTGTTTTAGTTCATACATTTTTTCCCAATTATCTTCAGCCTCTCTTAATTGTTTTTTGAATTGTATTTTGAGTGCTTACAAAGCCTGTGTCCAATTCACTAGAATTTCTTTGTTGCTGGGTAGAGATCTTTGTTCTTCTGTTTCATTTGGTCTTTGTTCACTTTCTGGAAAGAAGCTGTCAATTGTATTTTCTTTTTTCTTTTTCTGCTGTTTACTCATAATTTTTCCTTCTTTCCCTCCTGTAGTTGACTATATTCTTGCTTCTCTGATTATTTGCTGAATTTTTGATTTAGTACTATTTTGCCCTGAATGGGCACTTTCTCTACTTTACTGGTTGATTAGGTCAAGCACATGTTTTTAATGGGCTTTGATGTAAGATCTTCCTCAATTGGCAACAGATGTTGGTAGCTACTTTCTCTGCAGTCCAATCGGGAGGGGTGTTGGAGTTTCCCTGTCCCCTGAAGACTTCTTTTTTGTCCTATTGATGGAATTAAGCCAGGGCCAGGTTGATCTGTAGAGCTTGTGTACCCTGAGTGTAAAACCTTGATAGAAGGGGGTGTAAAATGGAGGGTTTTCCCTGCTTTTAAGTTGCCCTCCCTGCATTTCTCCTCTAGCCCCTTCCCTGACATCTGTGTTCAATGCTGTGAGACCAGTTCAGCTGTGCCAGCAAGGCCCTCTCTCTGGATTAATATGTTTGCCCATCTAGAGAATTCCAGGAGTAGCTGGAGACTGGCACAGCATGTGTAGGAGGGGTCCTGGGTTTCCCCTTCTTCCTACCTTCAAACCCAGAAGTTCAAGAATTCAGGCCTATTTCGTGGCGTGCCTCTTGAGGTGTCCAGCAGGAGCTCTGTCCTGTTGTTATATTTGGTTTTCTTTTCCCTCAAAGCTCTTTGTTTTTTTATCTCTGTGGGGAAGGGTATGGAAATCTGAAGTTTTGCTCCATCTCCATCATCCCAGAATCCTCCTATTCATCTATTTTTTAAAAACCCTTCTCTTCTATCTTAGACTCAAAACTTAGTATTGTTTCCAAGGTAGATGAGAAGAAAAGGCTAAGCAAAGGGAGTTAAGTTACTTGCCTAGTGTCACATCCAGGAAGTGTCTGAGGCCAGATTTGAACCCTGGTCTTCCTGACTCTAGGCCCTTATAACCACTGAGAACCTAACTGCCCCTTCATTACCTATATGTTTAAGATAATTTATATAGAATTGAGATTCGTTGTTCCTTTCGTGTTCTAAATCAATGGTAAATCAATCTGATCCTGGGGATTTTTTCATAGGGAGCTAATTTGTGGTTTCTTCAATGTCTTTTTCTAAGATCAAGTATTTCAAGTATTCTATTTTGAATTCTGTCGATCTGAGAAATTCATATTTTTGTAAGTATTCATCCATTTTACTTACATTTCAGTTTTGCTGGCACATCATTGGTCAAAATAACTTCTCAGAATTTCGTTAATTTGAACTTCACTGGTAACACATTCATCCTTTTTCTTTTTGCTATTGGTATAATTTTCTTTTCTTCTTTCTTTAAGCAAATTAACCAATGGCCTACCTATTTTATTTTTTATTTTAAAAAACAGATCCTAGTTTTATTTATTTTTTTAATTTTGATTTTATTAAACTCTTTTTTGATGTTCAGGATTTCCATGTTTGTGTTTAATTGGAGATTTCATGATCTTTCCAGGAAATTGAAGTCAGTTCTCTCCACAGACAGGCCTATAGAGGCTAAGATTTGCTATGCCACACAAGGTGTCAACTGCTACTCTGTGAAACTTCTTAGAGTAATGAGCCAGAATCATTTCTGTCCTCCAGTACCACTTAGAGGACACAAGGAGACCTATAGTAAGAAAGAAAGAAAGACCTGAGGCCAGATATGATTAAGCCAGTTTTATGTGCTTCTGATTACAGTGGGGCAAATGTTGGAGCCCATCCTCAGTCATGAAGGGATTAGGTTGGATGGGAGTCTGTTTAAGGTTCTCAGCACTGTTGCAGAATCAGTCCAGGAATCCAGTTCAGTTCAGTTCTCCAAGCCATCCCAAATCATTCTTGGAGCAGAAATGAGCAGGGAGTCAAGTCCATCAAAAGTAGATCCTGTTCGGCCTATGGAATCAAGAAAGTCCCTGGGGCTGTTTCCTTGAGCTACAACTTGCTGGCAGCTCTCCTCCATCTCTCTTCAAATTTACCTCCAGCCTGCTCCCTCCCTCTTCCCTTTCCTGCTTCTCCATTCTTTCCTTCTGTGTCTTCCTAGATCTTTTCTTTTTTATTTTGGGGCTACAAAAGTCTAGGTCTGGCACCTCTTCTCCTAAAAATGGGAGAAGGAAAAAACTGTTTCCTAGAGAAAAACATTGAAAAGAAAAAGAGGAGTAATGAATAACCCATAAAAGAAGAACAATGAGAGCCAGGACAGTAAATACTGTGCAACACAAGCTTGGGGAAGGGAGACCAGGCTCCTAGAGAAGGTGAAAGAATAGAGGAATAGTCTTGATTTCTCTCCCATATTTTGTGAGACAGATCAGAAGAAAGGAGAGTCAGAGGCAGCCCAACCCTACTCTCTAATCTTTCTGATTAAAAAAAAAGTAGAGTTCCCAATCAGAGTCACTGCTACCAGTATTCCATTCATAATCCCAGGCCCTTCTGAAAAAGATTTCATGACCTCCTCTTAAGAGCTGATCTGTGGGTTCAGCTTGGTTGCTCAATGGATTGAGAGTCAGGCCTAGAAGCCGGAATTCCTGGGTTCAAATCTGGCCTCAGACACTTTGTAGTTCTGTGACTCTGAGCTAGACGCCTAACCCACATTGCCTAACCCTTCTACCTTGGAACCAATACGTAGTATTGATTCTAGTGCAAAAGATAAGGGTTTTAAAAAAGAGTTGATTTGTGATGGAGAGACAAGAAAAAAAAGGGAGGCTGAATGTTGCTGCTAGGAGAAAAGAGATTGGCAACATCAGGAAAATAGTCCCTATCTGGTCATTATAACCCATAGAGCATCCATTGGCAGGGGCATAGAGCCCATTATAACTCTACCAGTCCATGGAGACAAGTCTCCTCTCCCCCTCAAGTCTTCTCTTCCTTGGGCTAAGCATCTCTAGTGCCTTCAATTGATCCTTCAATTAAATAAGTGTGTGCTCATGTCTCTTCTCTACTCATGACTCCTGATTGCCTACAGAGTATCCTTCAGTGTTCTTAGTCTGGCATTAAACCTTAGTCCTTCACAAAATGGCAGAAGACCTTTCGGATACTTCTGGCCATGCATTGTCTGCTCAGAAAGCATGTATCTACCTTTGGCACTTGGAACACATGCTGTAATTTCACTCCTCTGAACCTCTGTTCAGGCAATGTTCACATTTTATAAAGAGCTTTTATAGGTGGACTCATTTGATATAACAACACTATGAAAATGAGATTACTATTCACATTTTACAGATGAAGAAACTGAGACACAAATAGGGACTTGCTAGTAAGTCACACAGGCAGTAACATTCTGAGATAAGATTTGAACTCAGATCTTTCTCACTCTAAGTTCAACAATAGTCACTATGCCATGCCAGGCATTGGATCTATTGTGGTTGCCAAGGCAACTTTCAAAAAGTTCTACCATGACCTTCTGGCCCAGAAGCATGCTCACTGTTCCTTCATATTCTCCCCCACCCCCCACACACACACTTGAAAACATGGCTAGCTGGCCTCAGATTTGTCACCTTCTTGGCCAGTGCCACTTGGTTTTACTGAATACAAGTGGGAGGCTCACTCTTCCTCACACTAAACTTCACAACAGGGACCCAGGGAGGGAGTGCAAGCTCTACCAAAATAACAAGAAGAAAGTTCAAGGAAGCTGAAATGTTTCTAACTTATTCATTCCACTTTGGAAATGAATCGTAAGACAACTGGCCAAGGATGACCCAAGAAGGAAGTCTTGCGAGCCTACAGGATGTGCCCCAGAGATTGTTCTGGAACACACACTTCTTCACTGGCAAGGCCTCTACCTTCCAACTAGAGATAAGGAAAGGGCTCTACTTGGGCCATGAAGGCTCAGGGGAAATTAGACCCAATTGATTTAACTTAATAGAATAAGACCATATCTGAGCTTGAAGAAGATCATCTTCAATATTCTCATTCTCATTGTGTAGGCAAGGATATTCCTAAGGATAGAGGATAGTCCAAAGCAGGGACTTTCTGAATCTTCTGTAAATAGGCATGAACTGCCTCCTGGGGGCAAAACACAGTCATAGGCATGAGAGATGTTACTGTGGGTTCAAAATCTCTAGAATTGAACCAGATCTCTCCTGACTCCCAGTCTGAGTCTCTTCCTTTTGTACCCTGCTACTAACTGGTCTATTCCCACTCTCTGCCTTTCCTTTTCTTTCCTCTTCAGAGTTAAAGCAATGTTTCTCTTTCTAAGCACAATCTCCCTGTGGCCTGTCCCTAGTTCATCCTCTGTAGCCTCTACCAATATCCTCAACAAGGTGTGGAAGTAAGTAACCCTGGATCCTTGAAGTTCAGGCCAAGGAAACATAAACTCAGTGGTCCTGCCAAGCTGGAAAGGCCTCAAATACAAGCACAGATTTTGAATGAAGGGGTCTGTCACTGCTGTACCAGCTTGCCTCAGCCCAGAAAGACTGAGCACCAGGGGCTTGGGCTCCATGTGAATGTCTTTGTCAGCCACAGGAATGGAAGATGAACTTTTCCTAAGGTCTGGAGGAGTTGTGATCTGCACCAGAGAAAGGGCTGTCCTTGCCATTGAAATCACAGCTTCTTGGTCTCTGGTCTCAAACCTTGTCTCACTCTTAGAGAGGCTACTTCCAAATCAGTTCTTTGGTAATAAGGTAAGAAAAAGAACCAATATAGTCATTTTCTCTCTATTTTCTGCACAGGGCCACTCCCCAAACCTACCATCAGCAGCTCCCACATGATCCCAGTGGAGAACAGAGACACTGTCTCATTGACATGCCTGGTTAGGGATGAAATTCAAGTTGTGACATATCGGTGGTTCATAAACGAAAGTGCCGCATCTGGTAACAGGATACAGCTGTCCCCGGATAACAGGATACTCACCATACGCACTGTCACAAGGAAAGATGAAGGATCTTATGTGTGTGAAATCGAGAACCCGTATACTAGCAATAGGAATGTTCCATTCACACTGAATGTTGCCTGTGAGTAAATGTGTTCTTCCTATATGGTGCATGCTTATAGCCTGGTGGTGTATTCCCAGAGGTCAGCCTAATTCAGTCACTTCTCTGAGTGCTAAAGATCTAGGCTCTGAGGTTCCCATCCCCCTTAATCTTTAGGGAGCTCTGATTGGCCTTGTCATGTTTTCTGGAGGAGGGTGGCCAGACATGGTGCTGAACTTAGGACCTAAGATCTTCCAAGTTCAGATCCAAACTCATAAAATAGAGGAAGAGCTGTGAATTTCCCAGCTCAAAGGAGGATCAGGGAGACACAGTGGTCCCTGGTGATGGGTTACAGAATAGGAGATGTCCCTCTTTCTGCCATAATCTCAATATGGAATTATTCTCTTTCTTCCAGATGGCCCAGATACCCCCATGATTGTCACTGCAATCGATCATTACAATGTAGGGGAATATATTGAGTTGAGCTGTTCTGCTGTATCTAACCCACCTGCTCAATTCACTTGGTATCTCAATGGGAAAAAGTTCAGCAATTCATCTACATACTCTGCTAATGCATCCATGGATCATGCTGGAACCTATACCTGTGAGGCATCTAACTCAATTACTGGCTTGAATAACACCAAAGAGAAGAGTCTTACAATCTATGGTGAGTAGCTGGATTGTGTCCCCAACTTTGTGCTCTCTCCTTCCCTGGCATCAGAGAAACAGAGATAAGTGATATTCTTCCCTCCTACTTCCATGGCACAGTATTGTAGAAGGAGCCCTGAGCTCATAGTAATGAAACTTGGGTGGAATCCTTCCTTTCCTGTCTACTATCTGTGTAGTAAGTGTGTCTGCTCCTTTCCCAGCCTCAGTTTCTTCATCTGGAAAAAAGGATAATCATTTGCTTTGCATATACTAGGATTCTATGTGGAGAAAGTCCTTTTTACATGTTGAATACAAAAATTATGCGAGTTGTCATTGTCATCATTGTTGTTGATATTGGAATATTTTCTTCTGTCCCAGCAACATACAACCTTCTTTGTCTCCCAACTTTTAGCACTGCAGCTTCAATGACTTCCCCGTACTCTCTCCCGTGGTCTTTCCTTCAGTCCATTTCACTTGGTGCTGTGGCCCCAGAGGGTGTTTCTAGTCTTGATTGGAGTATAAGCTATGGTCATGCAATGGGGCTGGCCTTTAATCCCCTTTTGCAGGGAAATTCTGGAGATGGAAAGGAGAATTTCAACTTTGTCTTCTTTCACACACAGAGATTCACCATTGCACCTATATTTTTCCTCTTTGTGGTGTAAAATGTCACATGAAAGCATGGCTGCTATGAAACCTGGTTCTTATCCATGTAAAGGGAAGATTGGCTTTAGCATCCAGTGGCTGGGTCCACAGTAATCCCTGCTGCCCAATTAATTCACAGGTCTGGCTCCTCCTGTGTACAGATGACAGACCCTCCACACCCCTAATCACACTAGTGTGCAGCAGGACCAGAGAGAGATCATCTCTGACCTTAGTTTCCTTTCATTTCATGGAGCCTTATTGTTACAAACCTTAGGGATATCCCACCTTCCTGTCCCTGACTCTGAGAACTTTCTGAATGGAGAGCAGGGGAAAGAATTAGGATTGTGAAGTGGGGAAGTGACCTTGGGAAAGTCAGACTCCAATAGTATACATTTTAGAGGAGGGATGACTTTTTGGTAGCCCAAGTCCATACTTAAGGATCCATAAATCCCACATTTTAATGTGGCATTTATATTATCTGTGTGTTACTGTATTTTCTTTTGTTACCTATTTCCCAATTACCTTTTCATCTAGTTCAGGCTGCACCTGGGAGTGTTGCAGGCTATGTATTTGACACCTTTGGTCTACATGACATTTTTCTTAATTTAAATTTTTTTTAAACCCTTAATTTCGGTGTATTGTCTCATAGGTGGAAGAGTGGTAAGGGTGGGCAATGGGGGTCAAGTGACTTGCCCAGGGTCACACAGCTGGGAAGTGGCTGAGGCCGAGTTTGAACCTAGGACCTCCTGTCTCTAGGCCTGACTCTCAACCCACTGAGCTACCCAGCTGCCCAATTTAATTTTTTCCAGTTAAACAAAATATATTTTCTGTCCCCCTTCTCACCTATCCCACTAAAGAAAAAGAAAATCCTTGTGACAAGTATGGACAGTCAGGGAAATCTAATTCCCATGCTCAGAAACATCTGTTGCAACATCCATCATTAGTCCATCCCATTTCTGAGGTGAGGCAGCTGATTTCATTGGAATTGTGTAGCTTTTTGTAGGAAGTGAGTAACTTATTTCATTATGGTTTTTCTGCAGTCCTGATTGGTCACTGCATTGATCAGAATTCCTCAATCTGTCAAAGTTGTTTGCCTTTTGAACATTAACATTATTGTATAATTACCCTCTTGGTTCACTCACTACATTCTACATCAGTTCATACAAATTTTCTGAAAATTCTGTTCTTGAACTCATTCTGTTCAATGTTCATATCAGTGACTTGGATCAAATGAATTAATATATGTAAAGAGCTTTGTAAATGGTGACCATTATTATTCTACTGATTCTACAGATAGACAGAAAGCATAATTTTGAAACTTGAAACAAAAGAGAGAAAAAAATTGGGAGGATAGGAATGGCAGGCATGAAGCAGTGAGGATCCAGAAGTAGCTCAGCAAACTGGCACAGTACATGGAATGTGATAAATGAATGTTATTGGGAATTACTATCAAGTCCTACCCTTGAGTACTGCAAAAAACCTGCTTTTGTAGGATGGGAATCTTGGGGGCACAGCGGTGTTGGTGTGGTTGAATGAGCACAGCCAGAGATTCAGATGGTATTCACAGAGGCTGTCCTAGTGCCATCTGCTGACTTCTTTTATTTATACCTTTTCTTTCTTAAGGTTACATACAGGGTTGGCATGGATACTCCATAATCAACATGAGTCTTTTCTTGGAGATAAGCATACATTAACCTTGTTGCCAATAAGTTTTGTTACTAACAACTTTTCAAGGTTTGTTTTCTTATCTTTTTGGCTATGGAGTGGAGAAAGCAGTCCAGTTAGTAGAGTGGGACATACGAGCCTTTAAGGGCAATTTCTCCATTTATCATCCATAGTTAACTATCGATTCAGGGATCAGGGAAGGGGAAACTTGGAGACTATTCTGGCCAGTTTTGGCAGGCACTTGTGTATCTAATTTAGGGTTTTAGAATTTTTAACATTAACTCACTATTTGCTGGTTTGTTATAGGGAGATTCTAGGGGAATTTCTGTATTATTACATATAAAGGTGGGGCTTTACCTAGAAGTTTGTAGGGGGCTTATAAGGATTCTAATAGCCTATAGTGTTCTTCTGTATTTTCCTGGGACTTTCTGAGGATATTAATCACTAAATAGGGATTTTTAATAAGAAAAGAGTCACATAGGGAGACTTAGGTGGAAATCCATCCTCCTGTAAATCTTGCTTTGCAGATTTCAGGGTTCATAGGAGACCTTGTCATCGATATGAACTCAATAGCCTTCGGCAGAGTATAAAAAGACCAAAGAATGAATAAGCATTGCACTCAGTGGGGTAGTGACTGGTCTTGTACTGTCTGTAAAATGCTTAGCACACATAGTAGGGCCTTAAAAGACATCTTTTCTCCCTTTCCTCCTTCTCCTCCTCTGTGGAGGTCGAATAACCATCTATAACATTGAATGGCCTAAAGATTTTTTTTTAGACCAGGGCTGGACCTGACAGTCACCAAAGTTTCTTTAATTCCAAACTTCCATGGTTCTGCCTGCAAGTTCAGCTGCCAGCTACAAAGGGATTTTCCCGGTTCTCCTTGACCCCAGAGGAAAGAACTTAGAGCAGTGAGTAAGAGCTGCAGAGGAGTGTTAGGATGATTGTCATGGCAAACTTCCCACCAATTACAGTGGTCCAAAATTGGAATAAGGTTACCTTAGCAAAGAGGTTTCCAAACAAAGGTTAGATTGGCTTGGGCTGGTTGACCCTCTCATCCAATCCTGAGCTGCTGTAGGATGCTTGGAATGTAAAAGGTGGTAGAAATGGCCAGACAGCAATTACTGAGGAAAAAAGGTTAGGGACTGATTAAACTAAAAGCTAGCTTGCTGTCTGGAGCCAGGGAAGTTGTAGGGGTCCTTCTGTGCTCCAGGAAGGTCAGGCCACCCCTGGAACTGATGTGTTATATTCACTTCTGGGCACCACATGTTAAGATGGAGAAGGACAAGCTCCCATCCATGAGGCTGACCTTCAATGTCTCAATTAGCCAGGAAGGTAACTTGGAGCTCTCATATACTAGATATGGCAAGAGAGACCCCAGGAAGCTGGTGTATCCATCATCAAAGGGCTGCCCTCTGCCAGCAGTGCCCACAAGATAAAGAGAGAGTTTAGGGAGGGACATAATCAGTTTCTGAGGAAGAAACTGCCTTGAAAAGATAGTGTGGTCCCCACTCCCTAATATTGTTCAAAGAGAGGATGACAGTTACTTGTCCAGAAGGGCTCTAGAAAGGCATCACTTTCCTCTTCTTCCTCCTCCTCCTCCTCCTCCTCCTCCTGAGGCAGCTGTCTCCCACTGAGGAATCTCTGGCGTGCCTGAGGAAGGTGAGCTTCCAATGACCTTTTGAGAGGCCTCATGCAGGTCACAAACTTAGAGCAGTACATTATTGCTCAGTGACCTACATGACAGATTGTTCCCCCAGAAGGAGCACAGAAAGAAGACCCTGGTTGTGGCTTCTGCTGGAAAACAGATCACCCACAGGAGTTTGAAAGCAGAAAAGCCATTTGATAATTCACCTCTTCACTGGTTAGATTCCCTAAGTGAGCACCTTTGAAATCTGCTGCACATTCGACTGGAGGGAAAGGAAAAGTGGGCCAGCAACAGCCGAGGAGACAGACCCTGCTATTTGTTCCTGGCCACAGTAAGCTCCAGGCCCTGCAGATTTTATTTTGAACAATGCTGTCATGTAAAAAGTTTCTACAACCTGAATGTGAAGCTTTTACAAAATGATTTTCTTTAGATTTTTAAAGCAGTTGCTGTGGCATAAGCAGAGCAGGTAGGGAATGCACAGCTTTTTTTTTTAAAGCCTTAACTTCAGTGTATTGGCTCCTAGGTGGAAGAGTGGTGAGGGTGGGCAATGGGGGTCAAGTGACTTGCCCAGGGTCACACAGCTGGGAAGTGTCTGAGACCAGATTTAAACCTGCACAGCTTTTAATATATATTTTAATGGAGTTTTGGGAGAGGGGTTATTCTTTTAGCTTGACTGAATCTGTTTTTTTTCTTGTGTGTGTATGTGTAAATAGCATTTCTTTTTTTTTTACATTTTTGTGTGCCAAATATGGCCACCAAAAAGGCATCCAATTTTATCTTTTTTTCCACTGCTGAATATGTGCACCAATAAAAGTTTGAGAGGGAAAAAGCAGACTGGAGAAAGGATCCTGCTCATGCGTCACTTGGACCCTCTGCCTCATGAGGTTCCTTATAATTGTGAGCTTCAGGGACTATTCAGGAGGAGGGAACAATAACTCTGGAAAGAAGAACAATGAGATCCAGGGCAGTAAGTAGTGTGAAACACAAGCTTGGGGAAGGGAGGGAGACCAGGCCCCTAGAGAAGGTGAAGGAATAGAGGAATAGTCTTGATTTCTCTCCCACATTTTGGGAGAAAGAGTAGAAGAAGGGAGAGTCAGAGGCCACCCAATCCTACTCACCAATCTTTCTGATAAAAACAATAGTAGAGTTCCCAATCAGAGTCACTGCTACCAGGATTCCAATTATAATCCCAGCCCCTTCGAAAGAGAAGTCATGACCTCTTCTTAAGAGTTGATCTGTGTGGGTAGGTGGGTTGCTCAGTGGATTGAGAGCCAGGCCTAGAGAGAGAAAATTCTTTCTTTTTCAGAGTTAAAGTAATGTTTCTCTTTCTGAGCACAATCTCTCCATGGCCTGTCCCTAATTCATCCTCTCCAGCCTCTACCGATATTCTCTACAAGGCATGGAGGTAAGTAAGCCTGGCTTCTTGAAGTCCAGGCCAAGGAAACAAACTCTCAGTGGTCCTGCCAAGGTAGAAAGGCCTCAAATCCAAGCACAGGTGCTGAACGAAGGGGTCTGTCATCCCTGGACCAGCTTGCCTCAGCCCAGAACGATGGAGCACCTGAGGCTTGGGCTCCATGTGAATGTCTTTGTCAGCCACAGGAACTGAAGATGAACTTTTCCTAAGGCCTGGAGAAGTTGTGATCTGCACCAGAGAAAGGGCTGTCCTTGCCATTGAACTCACAGCTTCTTGGTCTCTGGTCTCCAGCCTTGCCAAGGTCTCAGAGAGGCTACTTCCAAACCAGTTCTTTGGTTTTAAGGTAAGAAAAAGAACAACACAGTCATTTTTTGTCTATTTTGTGCACAGGGACACTATCCAGACCTACCATTAACAGCTCCAACGTGATGCCAGTGGAGAACAAGGACAATGTCTCATTGATATGCCAGGCTGAGGGTATAATAGTCAAATACCGGTGGTTCATAAACAAACGTGCCCCAGCCAGTGACAGGATAGAGCTATCCCCGGATAACAGGACTCTCACTATAAACAATATCACAAGGAAAGACAGAAGACCCCATATGTGTGAAATTGAGAACCCAACTGGTAGAAATAGGAGTTATCCATTCACACCAAATGTTGCCTGTGAGTAAATATGTTCTTCCTATATGGTGCATAATTATAGCCTGGTGGTGTGTTCCCAGAGGTCAGCCTAATTCAGTCACTTCTCTGAATGCTAAAGATCAAAGTTATGGGGTCCCATCCTCCTTTAACCTTTAGGGAGCCCAGACTGGCCTTGTCATGCTTTCTGGTGGAGGGCGGCCAGACATGGTGCTGAACTCAAGAAAGCCCTAAAATCTTCCAAGTTCAGATCCAAACTTATAAAGTAGAGGAAGAGCTGTGAATTTCCCAGCTCAAATAAATATTAGGCAGCCACAGTGGTCCCTGGTGATGGGTTACAGAATAGGAGATGCCCTTCTTTCTGCCATAATCTCAATATGGAATTCTTCTCTTTTCTCCAGATGGCCCAAATACCCCCCAAATTCTCCCGACAGTCAATCGGTATCATGTTGGGGCAAATATTATTTTGAGCTGTTCTGCTGAATCTAACCCACGTGCTCAATTTACTTGGTTTCACAATCAAAAAAAGGTGAGCAAGTCAGCTACATTCTCTGCTACTGCATCCCTGGATCATGCTGGAACCTATACCTGTTTTGCATCTAACTCATATACTGGCTTGAATAGCACCAGAAGGAAGTTTCTTAAAATCTTCAGAGACGAGAATCTTCCAGTCTATGCCCAACATACAATCTATGGTGAGTAGCTGGATTGGGCCACCAACTTTGTGTTGGGCTCACTCCTTCCCTGGCATGAGAGAAAAAGATATAAGTGGCATTCTGCCCTCCTGGTTCCATGGCACAATATGTTGTGGTAGAAGGAGCCCAGAGCTCAGAATTATGATACTTGGGTGGAATCCTTCCTTTCCTGTCTACTCTGTCTACTCTCTGTGTAGTAAGTGTGTCTCCTCCTTTCCCAGCCTCTCTTTCTTCATCTGGAAAAAAGAATAATCATTTGCTTTGTATATAATAGGATTCTATGTGGAGAAAATCCTTTTTTCGTGTTGGGTACAAAAAGCATTTGAGTTGTCATTATTATTGTTGTTGTTGATATTGAATTTTTCTCTTCTTTGTTTCCTAGCTTCTAGGACTGCAGCTTCAATGACTGCCCCATACTCTCTCCCATGGTCTTTCCTTCAATCCATTTCACTTAGTGCTGTGGCCCCAGAGGGTGTTTCTAGTCTTGGTTTTAGTATAAGCTATGGTCGTGCAATGGGGATGACCTTGAATCCCCTTTTGCATGGAAATTCTGGAGATGGAAAGGAGAATTTCAACTTTGTCTCCTTTCACACACAGAGATTCACCATTGCACCTATGTTTTTCCTCTGTGTTGCATAAAACATCACATGGAAGCATGGCTACTATGAAACCTGGTTCTTATCCATGTAAAGGGAAGAGTGGCTTTAGCGTCCTGTGCCTGAGTCCACAGTATAATCCCTGCTGCCCAATTAATTCACTGGACTGGCGCTCTCCTATGTACAGACCCTCCATACCTCTAATTGTGTAGCAGGAACATGGAGAGATCATCTCTGACCTTAGTTTCCTTTCATTACATGGAGCTTTATTGTTACAAATTTTAGGCATATGCCAACTTCCTATCCCCAACTCTGGAGACTTTCTGAATGGAGAGCAGGGGATAGCAATAGAATTGTGAAATGGTAAAGTTACCTTGGGAAAGTCAGACTCCCATTGGAGGAATAATGACTTTTTGTTGGTCTAAACCTGTACATAAAGATCTCAAAAGCCCACATTTTAATTTAGAATTTAAATTATCTCTGTGTTATTGTATTTTCTTTTGTTAAGTATTTCCCAATTACCTTTTCATCTGGTTTATGCTGCAGCAGGAGTGTTGCAAGCTATGTATTTGACACCTGTGGTCTAAATGATATTTTTCTTAATTTAAATTTTTCCAATTAACCAAAACCTATTTTCTGTCCCTCTTCTCACCTATCCCACTAAAGAAAAAGAAAATTCTTGTAACAGTATGGACAATCAAGGAAATCTTAATTCCCATGTCCAAAAATATCTGTTGCAACATACACTCTGAGTCCATTCCATTTCTGAAGTGAGGCAGCTGATTTCATAGGAAGTGTGTAGCTTTTTGTAGGAAGTGACCAACTTATTTTATCATGGGTCTTATGCAATCCTGATTGGTCACTGCATTGATCAGAATTCCTCAGTCTTTTAAAGTTGTTTTTCTTTTGAACATTAACATTATTGTATAAATTACCCTCTTGGTTCTACTAATTCCATTTTGAATCAATTCATACAAATCTTCTGAAATTTCTGTCCTTAAACTCATTATGTTTGATGTTCCAATGAGTGATTTGGATTAAATGAAATAATTTCTGTAAAGAGCTTTGTAAATGGTGATCATTATTGTTCTACTGATTCTACAGATAGACAAAAGGCATAATTTTGAAATTTGAAACAAAAGAGAGAAAAGGAAATATTTGGGAGGATAGGGATGGTAGGCATGGAGGATCCAGAAGTAGCTCAGCAAGCTGGCACAGTAGATGGAATGTGACAAGATGAATGTTACTGTGGATTGCTATCAAGTCCTACCCTTGAGTAGAAATAGTTAAAGCATTAATAAGCATCGGCCTTGACAGGGCATTGACTGGTTACAATGGCATAGGAAAACAGTTGAAGTAACAAGGGATGGTTGATTTACAAAAGGGGAAATTGGAGAAAGACTTTTAATGCAATGTTAGATTATATACAGAGACCTTTGTGGTGTCTGAGAGAACCACAAACTTAATATCAGTTAGTAGGGTAACTGGGCAGTTGAAAAACCTAATGCAATCTGTTTTTTTTTATTTAAATCCTTACCCATCCACCTTGGAATCAATACTATGCAATGGGAGGTGAAGTGACTTGCCCAGAATCATACAGCAAGGAAGGTTTGAGGCCAGATTTGAACACAGAACCTCCCATCTCTAGAACTGGTCCTCAATCCATTGAGCTACCCAGCTGCCCCACTAATGTAGTCTTACGAGAAGTCTAGATGACACAATTTACAAGGGGAATCACTAAACTGGAAAATGTTCAGCCAGATTGGTGAGGGTTCTGGAGACCCTGAAGATCAACTGAGGGAACTCTGCATATTAGCCAAAGAAATAGAAAGCTTTGAGGAGACACATGATTGTATTTTTCTGTACCCTTATGGGGAAGAGGAATTATAAGTGTTTGTCTGGCCTTAGAGGGCTGAACTAGAATCATAGATGCAAATGGTGATGGGAAACAAAACCCTTTAATGTGAGGAGAAATTCTTTAATAAGTCATGATTAAGTCATGTACAACTCTTCGTGACCCCATTTCTTAGCAGAAGTACTAAAGGGGGTTGCCATTTCCTTCTACAGCTCATTTTACAGATGAGGAAACTGAGGCAAACAGGGTGAAATGACTTTCCCAGGGTCACACAGCTAGTGAATGTTTGAGACCAGATTTGAATTCAGAAAGATGAGTTTGCTGACTCCAGGCTCCATTCACTATACCTCCTGGCTGTCAGTTAATAATTAATTAGAGCAGTTCCAAGTAGCCTGGGCTATAACAAGAAGTGGGAGGATCTCCATCCTTCATGAGATGCTTTCCAAACCAAAGGCGAAAGACCAATTGTTGAGGATGTCCTAATAGGGATTCCTTCAGTGGTTGTGTTGGACAAGATAGCCTCTGAGGTCCCTTTCAACTGTAAATTCTGGACTTCAATGAAAACTCCCTAATACTTGGAGCTGTCCTGCCTGTAAAATGCTTAGCCCTTAAAGGCCCTTAAAGGCTTCTTTTCTTCCCTTCCATCTTCTCCTCCTCTGTGGAGGCCGAATGACCATCTGTCACATCGAATGCCCTAAAGATCCTTTTTTAGACCAGGGCTGGACTTGATGGTCACCAATGTCTCTTTAATTCCAAACTTCCATGGTTCTGCCTGCAAGTTCAGCTGCCAGCTACAAAGGGATTTTCCCGGTTCTCCTTGACCCCAGAGGAAAGAACTTAGAGCAGTGAATCAGAGCTACAGAGAGGGAGAGTTAGGACGATTGTCATGGCAAACTTCCCACCAATTACAGTGGTCCAAAATTGGAATAAGGTTACCTTAGCAAAGAGGTTTCCAAACAAAGGGTAGATTGGCCTGGGCTGGTTGAACCTCTCATCCAATCTTCGGCTGATGTAGGATCCGTGGAATGTAAAAGGTGGTAGAAATGGCCAGACAGCAATCACTGGGAAACTACTTTAGGAACTGATTAAACTAAAAGCTAGCTTGCTGTCTGGAGCCAGGGAAGTAGTAGGGGTCCTTCTGTGCTCCAGGAAGGCCAGGCCACCCCTGGAACTGATGCTATATTCACTTCTGGGCACCAACTATTAAGATAGAGATGGACAAGCCCCCATCCATGAGGCTGACCTTCAATGGCTCAATTAGCCAGGACGGTAACTTGGAGCTCTCATATACCAGCTATGGCAAGAGAGACCCCAGGAGGCTGGTGTATCCATCATCAAGGGCTGCCCTCTGCCAAGTGAGCAGAGGCTCATCATCCCAGGCTTGGCCACAGAGAGATAAGATTTGTTTTTGTTGTTTTTTTTTTTTTTCATTTTAACACATTCTGGATGTCCATTTGGTAAAGACCGAAGGGCAGAGAAATAGAGGGTGGAGGAAAATCTACAAATCACAGCTATTGAAATACAGTTCAGGTTGAAGGAATTGATCAAGTGAGGAGTGAGATCGAGCAGGAAAGAACCGTTTGGAAGAACCTGCAGGGCCCTTGGGTGGAAGCAGGTCAGCTTTGCTCTATGTGGCCCCAGTGGGGAGAGCTAGGACTGAGGAGGGGGTTGGAGGGAAGCCAATATCAGCACAGCCTAGGGGAGCCCTCAGAAGCAGAGCTGTCCAAAGAGGAAAAGAGGTCACATAAGTGACAGTCATGGATAAGCAGAGGCTGAGTGACCCTTTAACACACATGCTGTGCCATCTGGGAGCAGACGCCCTCTGCCATCTCTGGGACTTTGTTGCTCAGACAGTGCTAGTTGTTGGCCCACTTGGCTCTCATCACAGCCAAGGCCACTCAGCCCTCAGAGGCTGCTGCAAAGTCTCTCCTGCAACAGAGCACATCTACTGACTGCCATGTGCTCAGCTGCCCAAAGAAGGAATAAAAAGCTGCACTAGAGGGGAGGAGGAAGGGATCAAGAGACTACTTTGTGCCAGATACCATGCTAAGCTCTTTACAAATATCCTCTCATTTTATCAGGGACAGTGGATAGAGTTAAAATGTTCAGGGACCCCCTGGAAGCACAAGGTCCTCCCACCCCAAGTAGGATCCTGGTAAAGTCCTCTATTTCCCCATGAGATACCTGCACTATGAAGCTCCCCCAGAGGAGGGTTGGGGAAGGGATGCTGCCACCACCATCCAAAAGGGAACCCAACCTTGGGGGAGGGCCTTTTGTTTTGAAATAGGAAGACTGGGTGTGCCAGTGAAGCTCCTTGGGGACCTTCAGGGTACTTCCTTGAAGCCATTTTGGGAACCCAAAGGAAAGTAACTCTGTTCTGTCCCTCTGCCAATCAGAGGGAGACAATATCCTATAGAGAGACCTTGGGATATGCTGAAGGGAGCCCGGCCTCAGTTATGGGATTTCGGGTACACAGTGGACTTTTAATGAATCACTCAGCCCCTGGGAGTCTCCCATTTTTCTCACTAGGATATAAAGGGGTATGTTAGATGACATTGAAGTCCCCTCCAGATGGAGATCTAGCCTCCTCTGGTCTCTGCCAGCCCTAAGCCTTCATTGCCTGGTCTGAGAAAGGCCCACAAGGACCATCAGGCAAAGAGGGAAAGAGCTCGGGTCCTGGAACAAGAAAAGGCATTCACTGTCTGGCCAACCACATCAGCCTCTTTGGGCCTCATTTTGTAAGTAGAATGGGAGCATCCTGTAGGGTGTCCTGTGTTTGGAGATAAAAAGGAGCTAGAATCCAGTCATTCCAGCTCTCTCATTGTACAGAAGGGGAAACTGAGGCCCAGAGGAGGTGAGTGTCAGCATATGGAAGCAGAAACAGGTCTTAGATAAGCATAATACATGTTCTAATTAGTTCTAGAACATGGTTAGGGAGAAGCTATTTACATTTTGAAGTGCTTGTTAAGGGAATAAGTGAGGAGCAAGGAATGATGGGAGCAGAAGGGCTTCCCTTTTGTGCCAGAGAGCCCTCGGGCACTCAGGCTGTCATTGCCCAGGAACTTCTTCTCAGAAGAAGGATGCTTTAAGTACATACACAAAGTAAAATCCAGGGGACTTCAAAGAAAGCAAATCTATTGAAAAACAATTACCAACTGCTTTTTACAAAATAAATTTATTGATATCAGATTAAAGACTGCTGGATTCGAATGAGATGGTTGATGAGAGGCAGCAAGAAGCCAAAGTGGATAGGGAGGACACGAAGTCTGGACTCAGGAAGATCCAAGTTCTAATTTGGTCTTAAACACTTACTAGCTGTGTGATCCTGGCCAAGTCACTTAATCTCTGTCTGCCTCTGTTTCCTGAATTGTTAAGTGGAAAGAATACTAGCCCCTACTCCCACATATAACATAGTGCCTGGCAATATTAGTAATCATAATGATTAGAATGATAAAAATAAAAATAATAGGATTGGTGTAACATCTGCGATATGCCAGGTATATAGTATATAGCTAATGAATGCTTACTCCCTACTTCCCTCCCCAACTCCGTCATTAGATTGTGTACCTCCTGGGACCTCTCTGGAGGTGGGATAGTCCTGAACACAGCACTCCCTTCCCAGTGCTTTCTGCTCATCTGCCCTATTGGCACAACCATTGAACCATGAGGCATCCTTCTCCCCAGAATGTCAGGACCCACCCCTGTATGTGTGTAACAGAAAAGTTTCAGATTGGGCTTCTGGTGCTTTGATTTTCCTGAAGATGTGGCCTGGTGAAGAAGATATAGGCCAGTCACTCAGCCAACTCTCTCTCCTCTTTGTCTTTCTACAGAGAACCTGATGCAACCTGACCAAACTATGTATAGCTCCAGCTTCATCATAGAGAATGGCACTGCGGTCTTGACCTGTGATGTAGGGGATGAATATTTCCTAGATGTTCGGTGGTTCTTCCAAAACAAGAAACTGATTCTAAATGAAAGGAAGATTTTGTCTGACCGTGGTCACACTCTCACCATCAAGCCTGTCAAGAGGGAAGATTTGGGAGCTTATCAATGTGAAATCTGGAATCCATTCCTTGCCAATACAAGTGGCTTATTCAACCTGACTGTTGTCTGTGAGTGACTCTGAATCTCCCCCCTCTCCCAATCCTTTCTCTAACAACGACTGACATCTCATCTTTTTCGTCTTTTCATAGATGGACCAGAGCAAATCATGATTAGTCCAAAGCCTGTTCATGGCCAGATTGAGGCCATATTCAAGGAGAATCTGACTTTAGAGTGTCGAGCTAATTCTCAACCACCGGCCCAGTATATATGGCAAGTGAATGATTCTTCTATATCTGGAAATTCCTCTATGTCGGGAAATTCCTCTATATCTGGAAATACCTCTATGTCTGGAAATTCTTCTATGTCTGGAAATTCAAGAAACAACTACACTATCTCCCAAGCATCTTGGGAACATGCAGGAATGTATACGTGCATAGCAGTGAACAAAATGAGCAACGCAACAATTTCTACAAAAGTCACAGTCAGGGTGATATGTAAGTCATCTCTCCCTTCCCTCAGAGAATAAGTTTCTTGGATTGGCTTAGGGTGAGACGCCAGGAGGAGGCATTCAGGCCCACTCAGGGGGGCAGCTTTTCATGGTGATTTGGCAAAAATTATGTTAAAAAAGAACCTGACTCTAGGGAATGAGGTCAGACATATAGTTAATGCCAATCCATTTCCTGCTACCTTGTCCTTGGTAGAAATGGAGACTGACCTCTTTTTCTCCTATAATAATCTTAGAAACAGTCATATACACATTCAAGATCATCCTCATTTTGCCAACATTGTGCAGAGCACGGTGCTAGGCACTGAGAGAAATACAGGTTTGGCTAAGACTCCATTTCTACTTTCAAGGACCTTACGAGGTAGTAGGAGGATGGGCCTCTAGCATAGGTAACTGATGCACAATATTATATGACGTTGCATATTCAGATATTGCATGATCCAGAATATTCAGACCATGGCTGCAAATAAAGTATTGTGGGAAACCTTGGAAGAAATCCATTCTACTTGGAGGGTGGGCAGAAGAAACAATGTCAGATTTCAAAGAACAGCTGTCACTTGATCAACTCTTTTAAAGGACGGGTTTTAAAAAACGAGTAAGAGTTCAATAGGTCAAAGGAGAGGAGAGAGAATATTCTTCTTCTATGAATAAGTAGCCCAAGCTAAGAGTCAGATGTGAGAAAATGTAATGTTTGTCCACGTGCAGAAAGTAGACCAAATCAACCTGAGGAGACAGTGTAAGTAAGGCCAGGAGAAGTATTATAGAGGGAGGCCGCCATTTTGGAAGGGACTTGAATGTCAGGCTAAGAACACCAAAGATTAATTGGTAGATCATAGGAAGGCCCCAAAGACTTATTAGCAGAGAGAAGAGATGGTCATACACATCTGGTTGGCATATGTCATTCATTAACACTGGGTAGGCCAGTGAAACCAAACCATACACTCAAGGGTCAGACTTTGGTTGAATGTGACCATTATCACATCTCTGATTTGGCTGTGGCTGGATCCAAACTACTTGGATGGGTCAAAATCTGGGGAATCTAAAGTTACTTTTTCCACTCCTGAATTCCAGGCAAAACTAGCTTCAGCTCTTAGCTGAGGTGGTGAGAATATAGGTAAGGGAGCAGTGAGTAGGCTGGAGTCGGTATACAAGTACATTTGTAGAATATTGTCATTGACAGACCAGGCTAAGTAGCAGAAGGAAGAGTAGAAAGCAGCTCTCCAGCCCAGAACTCTAGCAAAACCACTCCAACAAAGGTCTAGAAAGAGTAAAAGGTCAAGTAGAAAAGAGGATTCTTTTCAACAGGAAAAACACACTGAGCCATTTTTCCAGCCTAGATCAGAGCATTTATAAAGACCAAAGTCTGGGCACATGAGCTAACCAGAAAATGACAAGAAAATGAGACTGAATGAGGACTTGGGGAGAAAGAGATTTTGGATGACTCAGAGATGAGCCTGATACGGTTTTGGGAGCAGGAAGAGGAGCCCAAGGCAGGTATACAATCTGAGCTAGGGCCTACTAAGCAGGAACTCGTGCAGAGGGGTGAAAGCAGTTCTGGGCCTGGACAGTGAACAAGGAGTTGGTGTTTTACCCCCTTTCTGAGTCTGGAGGTTGCAGCTAAGTAACCAGGGCAGAGAGCTTAGTATAAGAGGAATCCTGAAATAGTAAAACTAATGATCTGACAAAATTTAGCAGCTATCACCATAAATGACTGGGGATATGGGAACATGATATTCCAAAAGGCAAAAATATAGGCTTTCAACCAAGAATAGTATACCCATCAAAACATGGAGAAATTGGTTGTTAATGAAATAGGCTTATTTATAGAGGCAACAGTGAGGAACAGTGAGGAAAAAAAATATGAGAGCAAGATGGAAGGAAATGCACACTTTTTATAATCAGGATGTAAAGTAGATTAATTCATTTATAAATGAAAATTAGATCATCTCAGCCATAAAAAGGCAGACAATAAAGTAGAATTGCAAAGCAATAACAAAGGGACAGCTAGATAGAATAGTGCTTAGAGTACCAGTTGATTCTACACAGGAGGACTTGGGTTCAAGTGTAGCCTCAGATACTCCCTAATTGTGTGACCTTAGGCAAGTCACTTAACTTCAGTTGTGGAGCCCTTATAACTCTTCTGTCTTGGAAACATGCTTAGTATCATTTTTAAACAGAAGGTAAGGGTATTGTGGCTTTTTAAAAATAGAAAAACAAAAGGGTAGAACAAAATGTATTATGTATGAGTTTTACTAAAAAAAAAGCAACAGGGTAGCAGCAATCTTGATCTGAGGCAATCTAACAGCAAAAATGTACTTGATTTTTAAAAAATAAGCAGAGAAAATACATTATGCTAAAAGGTAGTATGTGAAACTTAACAAGGAAGGCAAATTGAGGCAGGTTTCTCCAAATAAAATTATTGTTTATTAGTTGGGATCTACAAACCAATAAAGCAGGTCTCTTGATACCTCAAATATCTAAAAGAGTCTGAATTGAGGATTCAAAACAATTTCATAAGCATAGAACAAAGAACAAAAACCATATCATTGATTATGGAACTGGCAATGACATATGACTGAGAACTGATGATGTGTACATTAAGGATAAGGCAGACAGCACACATGGGACCAGAACCACCTCTCTCAGGTGTCTCTAAGGAATGCTTTTGTGACTTTTCAGGGCCCAGCTGCCTCTGGAGGTCACTGATATCAGACAGGAGCATCAGACTCAAAGGCAGCTGAGCATAAACTAAGGCCACCTGAAATTTAAAGGGATGAGGCTATGGTCAATTTAGTCTGATTTTTAAGGTTGGCACACTGATATATTATTCATTTCACAGAGTCTAAAGTTACATGACAAAACAAGCTTCCCTTTTTAGGAATGATATGCGAGTGTTGCTGACATAACAATTAGAATCGTACTTCTAAAGCCAAGCTCAAAGTTACTCTTTAATTAACAGTGATTATGGGAGAACTAAAACTTATACAAAGAAGGATGAATTTTTTAACTTATTAGTTAATAATTTTCTGACCAGAAACAGAGACAAAGGAGAAGCTTGGGTTGGTTACACAGAATACAGAATATGATCAGTGAATAGAAACACTTAAAGGGTGAAATAAAATATAAAATGCAGGATAGAGTCATAGGACTAAATACAAAATACTAGGTTGCCATTTGCTTCTTTCAGTACCAAAAACAATAAATTATTGTACCCATATTACAATGAATATTAGCCACATGGTGTAACAATTCAATACTAAAGGAAAAACTAAACAAATTCTGTGAGAGTGAAAGTACAAAAACAAGGGATCTCAATGTACCCCTTTCAGAAAAAGAAGTTAAGAATTTCAATAGAAATTTATAAAAGTTTGATAAAACAGATCTCCAATGATTACTGAATAGAAAATTCGAAAGGACTGGTACAAAGGCCATTTTATTATTTCTCCTCTTGTCCAGAGTAAGTGGCTCAGGTTCCAATAGCAACCCTTAACCCATCCTATAGCAGATAGTTATCATCATCAATAAACAATACATGGACTTGTAGGGATTTTAAAAATAACAATACATGGAGCACTTGAAACACAAAGAGGAAGGCTATGAATTATAAGAATAGAGGCAGGAAGACCAGTAAAGAGATTCTTCCAAAAATTCAGATGGAAAATGACAAGACTTGAATTTGGCCAGAATAGTGGGGAAGAAGAGAAAAGTAAGCTTCTAAGATTTAAAGTTGAGATGAGTGTTATATACAGATGGTTCATCTAGTCCATACAGCTTCATTTTCTAGCTTGGAAAACTGATATCCAAAGAAGAAATGGAACTTGGGCCAAGATCCCACAGCTAGGAAATGACAAGGACAGGATTCTAGTCCACCTCTACAGATTACAAATCCAGAGCTCTTTCTGCTACAGTGTACTGCCTTTTAGGAAGAGATGTGAGAAACTCATTTAAAGGTTTTTGCAAAGAGTAATTTCATCATCAGAATGGAATTCAAGAAAGGTTGGATTTGGACAAGGATATGAAGTATGAATTAGAGACGTGAGAGACCAGAGACAGGAACACTGGTCAGAAAATGATTGTCATAATCTAGAAGAGATGAGAGGAGCTGTAATAGAAACTGAGAAGAGGGGGTAAATGTGAAAGTTACTGGCCAGGTAGAATCAACACAAATAACCCTAACATTAGGGGAAAATATCATAACAATTGATTAGATGTGAGGTCTGAAGGAAAAAGAAAGTAAAAGATGGTTCCCAATTTGAATCTGGGTGACTGGGAGGTTGATGCTGCCATCAACAGAAATAGAGAAGGGCAGAGAGCACAGTGTGGGGAGGAAATCAGAAATTCCGAGGTTGAGTTTTATGTGCTTGCCCAATATTCCAGTGTCTCCAAGAGGATACCTAGACTCTGAGGAATAATGGCCAAGTTAGCTTCATTAATCAATGAGCATTTTTTTAAAGTATTTATGTGGTGCCAGGAAAAGAACACAAGTGCTAGGCACTTCTTGTGTCTAAAACCCCTAAATAACACTCACAGTTGCTTTTTCTCTTCTCTGTCCACAACAGATAAGAAGGCTCTTTCTGGATGGGCCATTGCTGGCATTGTGATTGGAGTCCTAGTTGGAGTGCTTCTCTTCAGTTTCCTGTTATTCTTTTGGCTGTTATTCACAGAATCTTCACGGTAGAACAAAGTTTCCAATCTGGTTTATTTCCTTCCTAGTCTGTTTTCCTGAATGGAGAAAAGAAACCAAAACAGTTTTCTGCATGCTGTACCCACATCTGGGACTTGGTCTACCTCCCTTTGCCAAACTTCTCCTTTGCCGCACTAATTCCCTTTGGTGACTTCCTCTCGCCTTTCATCCTCTCCTGTCCTTCACATTTGTGGTATCTTGGACAAGATGCCCTCTGCCATCTCTGGGACTTTATTGCTGAGACAGTGTTAGACTATTGGCACACTTGGCTCTCATCACAGCCAAGGCCACTTAGCCCTCAGAGGATGCTGCAAAATCTCTCCTGCAAAAGAGCATATCTATTGACTGCTCTGTCCTCAACCAAAGAAAGAAAAAAAAGCTGCACTAGAGGGGAGGAGGAAGGGATTGAATGACTACTTTGGGGCAGATACCATGCTAAGCTCTTTACAAATATCCTCTCATTTTATCAGAGTCAGTGAATAGATTAAAAATGTTCAGGGACCCCATGGAATCACAAGTTTCTCCCACCCCAAGTAGGGTCCTGGTAAAGTCCTAGGTTTCCCCATGAGATACCTGGATCCCCCAGAATAGATTTGTGGAAAGGATGCTGCCACCCCCATCCAATAGGGAATCCAACCTTGGGAGAGCCTTTTGTATTGAAATAGGAAGACTGGGTGTGCCAGTGAAGCTCCTTGGGGGCCTGCAGGGTACCTCCTTGAAGCCATTTTGTGAAATGGGAACCCAAAGGAAAGTAACTCTGTTCTGTCCCAATGCCAATCAGAAGGAGACAATATCCTGTAGAGAGAAACCTTGGAATATGCTGAAGGGAGCCTGGTCTCAGTTATGGGATTTAGAGTATCCTGTGGACTTTGTATGAATCACTCAGCCCCTGGGAGTTTCCCATTTTTCTCATCAGAAAATAAGGAGTTCTGTTAGATGACATTGAAGTCTTCTTCTTTGTTTATTATGTCAAATAATTTTTATAGTATTGGGATTAGCTGTTCTTTGAATGTTTGATAGAATTCACTTGTGAATCCATCTGGTCCTCAGGATTTTTTCTTAGGGAGGTCTTTGATTTCTTTTCCTGATATTGGATCATTTAAGTATTCTATTTCTTCTGCTGTTAATCTAGGCCATTTATATTTTTGTAAATATTCATTCCTATCACTTAGATTGCTATATTTATTGCCATATAATTGGGGAAAATAGTTTTTGATGATTACCTTAATTTCCTCTTCATTAGAGGTGAGGTCTCCTTTTTCATCTTTGATATTATTAATTTGGTTTTCTTCTTTCCTTTTTTTTATTAGATTTACCATTATTTTGTCTATTTTATTTGTTTTTTTAAAAGTACCAGCTTCTAATCTTATTTATTAATTCAATAGGTCTTTTGCTTTTGATTTTACTAATTTCTCCTTTGATTTTTAGTATTTCTAATTTAATTTTCATTTGGGGATTTTTAATTTTTTCAGTTTCTAGTTTTTTAAGTTGCATGCCCAATTTATTGACTTCTGCCCTAACTAATTTGTTAACATATGCACTCAAGGATATAATTTCCCCCCTTAGTATTGCTTTGGGTGCATCCTATAGGTTTTGGTAAAAAGTCTCATTGTTGTCATTCTCTTCAATCAAATTATTAATTGTTTCTATGATTGGTTCTTTAACTTATTTTGGAGAATCATATTATTTAATTTCCAGTTCGTTTTTGGTTTGTGTCTCCATGTATCCTTGTAATAACTATTTTTATTTCATTATGATCTGATAAAGTTGCATTTATTATTTTTTGCTTTTTTGCATTTGTTTGCCATGTTTCTATGCCTTCGTACATAGTCTATCTTTGTGAATGTTCCATGTGCTGCTGAAAAGAAAGTGTATTCCTTTTTGTCCCTATTTATTTTTCTCCATATATCTATTAACTTTAATTTTTTCTAAGATTTCATTTACCTCTCTTATCTCATTCTTATTTATTTTTTGGTTTGATTTATCTAGATCTGATAAGGGAAGGTTTAGGTCTCTTACTAGAATGGTTTTATTATCTATTTTGTCCTTGAGCTCTGCCAGTTTGTCCTTTAGAAATTTAGATGCTATACCATTTGGTACATACATGTTGAGTACTGCTATTTCTTCATTGTTTATACTGCCATTTATAAGGATAAAATTACCTTACCTATCTCTTTTAACCAGATCTATTTTTTACTTTGGTTTTGTCAGAAATCATGATTGCAACTCCTGCCTTCTTTTTCTCAGTTGAAGCCCAATAGATTTTGCTCCAGCCATTTATTTTTACTCTATGTATGTCTACCTGCATCATGTGTGTTTCTTGTAGACAACATATGGTAGGATTTTGGTTTTTAAGCCACTCTGCTATTTGCTTCTGTTTTATAGGAGAGTTCATCCCATTCATATTCAGAGTTAAAATGATCAACTGTGTATTCCCAGACATTTTGATTCCCTCTCCTTGTCTTGGTCTTTCTTCTTTCACTATTTCCTTCTATACCAGTGTTTTGTTTTTAATCAGTCCCCCCAATCCCCTCCTTTATTGTACTTCCTTTTCTCCCCCTCCCTTCTTATTCCCCATTTATAGTTCTTTAAAGCTACACTGCCTCCCCCACTCCCTCTCTCCCTAATATTGCTTCCCCCTCCCCACCAGTCCTTTTGTTATCCTTCTACTTTTCTATAGGGTACAAATCAATTCTCTGCCCCAATGGATCTGATTCTTCTTCCTTCTTTAAGTTAATTTCAGTGCACTTAAGAATTAAGTATTTCCCTTTCTCTCCAACCTCTTTACCCTTCCATTGTATTGGTCTTCTCCCCTTTTTGCCCCATGTGCTTCTTTATGAAATATAAATTTGCCCCATTTTGTCTGTTTTCCCATTTCTCTTAATATTATCTTCTTTTTTTACCTCTAGTTTATATATAGAGAGACATTTCATCCTATACAGTTTTTCCCTGTTCCCTCTAAGTATATACTTCTTCTATCTACCCTGTTGATAATAAAATTTTTTAAGAGTTACTAATATCTTCTTTTCTTATAGGGATATAAGTCAATTGAGCTTATTGGGTCCCTTAAAGAAAAGGTTTTTTGTTTTTTGTTTTTCCACACTCTCTTAATTGCCTAATGGTGATTCTCTTGAATTCTGTGTTTGAGCAGCAAACTCTCTGTTTAAGTTGTTTTTTTCTTTATGAATGCTTGAAAGTCTTTGATTTTGTTGAATGACCATACTTTTCCCTACAAGAATATAGTCAGTTTTGCTGGATAGTTGATTCTTGGTTATAGACCCAGTTCTCTTGCTTTCCAGAATATTATACTCCCTGCCTTCTGGTCATTCATTTTAGATGCAGCCAGATCCTGTGTTATCTTAACTGTGGTTCCCTGGTATTTGAATAACTTCTTCTTAGCAGCTTGTAATATTTTTTCCTTGGTCTGGTAGTTTTTGAATTTGGCTATAATATTCCTGGAAGTTCTTAGTTGTGCATTAAATGTAGGAGGTGATCTGTGGATTCTTTCAATTTCCACTTTTCCCCCTTGTTTGAGAATGTCAGGGCAGTTGTCTTGGATAATTTCCTGTAGGATGATGTCCAGGCTTTTCCTTTTGCCATGATGTTCAGACAGACCAATAATTCTTAAATTGTCTCTTCAAGATCTGTTTTCCAGATCTGTGGTTGTATCAATGAGATGTTTCATATTTTCCTCAAATTTTCATTTTTTAAATATTGTTTTATATATTCTTGCTGCCTTGTGAAGTAATTTACTTCTAGTTGTTGAATTCTAATTTTTAAAGTCTGAATTTCTTCCCTGGATTTTTGCTCATTCTTCTCCTTCTGGTCTGCTTTTCTTTGTAGATCATCATTCACATTCTTTGCTTTGTTTTTCAGCTGGTCTGTTTGGGCTTTTAAGATATTATTTTCTTGTTTTAGATCATGTATTTCCTTTTCCCAATTGTCTTCAGCCTCTGTTGATTGTTTTCTGAGTTCTTGAGTTAATTGAATTTTAAGTTCTTCTAAAGCTTGTGTCACTGAAGTTTCTATGTTTTTCTTACTATTCTTTTATATTCTTCTGATCCATTTGCTTTTTGTTCAATTTCTGGATAGAAGCTGTCGATTGTGGTTTCTTTTTTCTTTTTCTGTTGTTTACTCATATTTTTCCTTCTTTCTCCCCTATAATTGGCTGTCATCTTGATCCTCTGATCATTTTTTAAAATCTGTGTGTTTGGCTATTCAGCCCTGGGAGGGCTTCTTCTCTGTTTTCTTGATTAATTAGGTTAGTGGGACCTGTGGCCAGATTTTCCCCAGCTGGTGGTAAAAGCTAAAGAATTGAATTCAGCTACTTTCCCTGTAGTCTGTGGGGGAGGTCCTGGAGCTTCCCTGCCCTCTGAAGATTTCTTGCCTGCTGTACTGATAGAATTGAGCCAGTTGGGGTTGATCTGCACAGCTCCAAGTGCCCTGAGGTCAGATTTTCCCCAGATAGAGAAGTGAGTTCAGCTTCTTTCATTGTAGCTTGTGTAGGAAGGGGTGTTGGAGCTTCCCTGCCCTCTGAAGACTTCTTGTCTACTGGATTGATAGGATTAATCCCTGGTGTGGTTGATCTGCACAGCTCAGAGTGCCCTGAGGTCAAAATCTTGAGAGAAGGGGGACAGCACAAGATGGAGGGTATGTTTACCCTCTCTGGCTTTCTCCCCCAGCAGCCTCCTTGCTGTTTATGATCAGAGCCTTGATTTTGGCACAGCTGTGCCAGCAAGTCACTCCCTTGGACTAGTGCCTCAGGCCACCCAGAGATTCCAGGATCTGCTGGAGACTCAGCCCATTAGGTGGAGGAGAGGATCTGGGATCTTCCTCTTTTCTTTCCCCTTCCACCCAAGAGTTCCAAGAATTTAGGGTTAGGATTCAGGCTTTTTTTTCTCTTTTTTCCACTTACCTTTTAAGTTGGGTTCAGCTAGAGAGGATCCCCCAGCTGTGTTTTGTTGTAAGATTTAGTTTTCTGTTTCCTAGGAGCCTTTGTCCTTGATTGGTGGTGAAGGGCATTATGTAGGTCTGGTGCCTTGCTGCTTCTATGCCACCATCTTCCCAGAATTTCCCTGAACTGTTAATTGGAAAGAATAATAGCCCCTATTCCCACAATAATAACATAGTGACTGCCAGAATATTTGTAATCATAATGATGAGGATGAAAATAATAAAAATAATAGCATTGGTGTAACATCTGCTATATGCCAGGTGTATAGTATATAACTAATGAATGCTTATTCCCTACTTCCTTCCCCAACTCAGTCACTAGATTGTATACCTCCTGGGACCTCTCTGGAGGTGGGATAGTCCTGAACACAGCACTCCCTCCCCAGTGCTTTCTGCTCATCTGCCCTATTGGCACAACCATCGAACCATGAGGCATCATTCTCCCCAGAATGTCAGGACCCATCCCTTTATGTGTGTAACAGAAATGTTTGTGTTTGGGCTTCTGGTGTTTTGTTTTTCCCAAAGACGTGGCCTGCTGAAGAAGATGTAGGCCAGTCACTCAGCCAACTCTGTCTCCTTTTTGTGTTTCTACAGAGAAGAAGGTGATGAAACCTATTATAGCTATCTATAGCTCCAACTTCATGATAGAGAATGGAACTGCGGTCTTGATGTGGAACACAGAGAATGAATATTTGAATATAGCCAGAGAGAATGCTGGCACCTGAGAAATGGAGCATCTTTTTTGTAGAGCAACCAGGAGGTCAGTGCTATGAAAGAGTACGTGGTTGAGCACAAGTTGTAAAAGAACTGGAGGGGGAGCACAGATGATAGGGAGCCAGTGGAATTTATGAACTCAGCAACTTCCTGAGTTGAGTAGATGGGTTGGCAGCAGGATGGAACATGGATCAATGTGGGGAGAGACTTGAGGCAGTCAAGTCTTCCAAGTAAAGAAAATGCACTTCTTTTCAGAAGTGAGTATATTCCATGCTGGCAAACTCAATGTATTGACTGAATGTCTTTTTCTGTTTCTTCTGAAATCTTTGTCATTAGGAATTGTTCACTGGCTGGGTTGTAGGAAAGAAGATATTCCAAAACAGATGTTATGAAAGCAAAAGGCATCAATAAAAATAACAAAAATTATTCAAAAAAAGAAATTGTCCGAGTGGAGACATCCAAGTGGATTCGAGGGACAAGAAGGTCTGAGCAGAGAGATCAGGACTAGAGATTTTGATTCAAAAGAGAGGTGCTACAGTGGATTTTTTCAGGCCAGACTAAGCTGCCTGCCCCTTTTCCCACTCTTGGCAGCCTGTCCACTGGTATAATGAGGGCAGAGGGGCACACTGTGTGCCCCAACCTACACAACACCCGCTTTACATGCAAGTTTGGGTTTTTTTTAATAATCAATAGTCAACTGGCATATTAGAGATATCTCTTCCCTAATTGTTTTAGTCCTCTGTGTTACTTTGGTGTGGAGGGGTGCTTCCGCTGGTACAGGGTCTATCAGAGGATGACAGCATTCAGCAGATTGAGATGAATGAGAACAGTTGAAGTTTCAGTCATGTATCCCAAAGACTGTTCTGATCAGTCCCAGGCTGGCTTTATTTTTTATACCCATTTCTCAAAATTACATATATGTTGGCATGATTTTTCATTCTCACCATACATCTTTTCTTAGAGATAATGGATTAAGTCATACATTAACTTCTACTGAATTACAAAATCTTTTGATTGGCATTTCATAATTATTCTATTTTCTTTGATTATACAAAGGATGCAAAAGTTTGGCAAGAATTATTCATCATGGAGGAACTGGAGTAGAAATTACATTATCCTCCCATCCACAAGGCACAGAACATGCTTTACAGCCAAACATAATAGTTAATTACATTTTAACCAATCAAATCAAGCATGATTATTCTTTACTCTATTCAGTTGTATATTGAATAGATGATGATTTGTTATGCTAGTTGATTGTACAATTACATTATAGATCAGAATTCAAAAGTTACAATAATCCCAACCTGGTCCAAATATTGTTTCCATAACAACCTTTTATTTTTCAATATTCTTCAAAGGTAACTTTACTGTTCTTTAAGCTATTAGGTTAATAAGAATAGTCCAATGTTATGGAGAGGTAACTTGCTCTAATTTTTCATCCCTTGTCCTCCTTTCTCTCTATGTTAGCATTCCACATCAAGGATCAGAGAAGTTTGAAAGCGACTCTGCAGACATCTATATGTGTAAGAATTGTGAAATCTGGGTGCAGCTTTGTTGGAGATTTAAAATCTTTAACATTAACTCACTAATTACTGGTTTGTTGTGGAGTGGCTTTGAGGGGAATATCTGTTTTAATACATGTAAATGTGGGGATTTCCTAGGAGTCCGTAGGGGATCTATAAAGGCTCTAGTAACAGCCTTCACTATTCCTTCTATATTCCCCTGGGACTGAGTAGGGATGTTGATCACAATAATACCAGTAATAAGAAGCATTAATAAGAGAGGAGTCATGTGGGGGAATTTTGAATGGGGATAACCATCCTCCCTAGAATCTGCTCTGCGGTTCTAGGATACCCATCTGAGACCTTGTCATTCAAGATGTGGTTTAATGGCCCCTGACACTTTGGAATGTCTTTTGCCAGAGGAAATCACTAGACAAAGACTACCTTTTACCCTTCTAATATTTCTTCCATCAATAATGCCCTTGAGGGACAGCTAGGTAGCATTGAGTCAGGCCTGGAGTTTCAAGAACCTGTGTTCGAATCTGGACTCAGACATTCCTAGATGTGTGACCCTGGACAAGTGACAACACCTCAATTGCCTGGCCCTTACCACTCTTCTGCCTTGGAATCAATACTCAATATTAATTCTAAGGCAGAAAGTAAGGATTTAAAAATAAAAAAGAATATCCTTGACGTACATGTGACACATTCTCATATGGATTGGGTAAGTCATGGTGGTTAAATTACTCATATCTCCCTTTTAAGACCACAGCTCTGTGATTTAGGTTGCTCCCATGACCACACAGTCAAAAGACTTGAGCAAAGGCAATGATGAGGTAATGATGTAATTCTGAGGCCCCTGGAAATAGGACCTGAAAGTCAGGAAGGGACAGCAAGACAGTGGAAAACTCCTTTTATAACTTGCTTTTGAGTCCAATTCTCCTAATCCATTGGTAGGGTTTGCCAGGACCATAAGCAGCCATGGGCTATAGAAACAGACTGAGAGACAATATAGAACATGGAAAAGCATGGGAAACCTCTTCCTTGAAGGTTTTCTTTCCTTTTTATTTTTAAAGAATCCCTTTCTGTCCTTGTAGCAACTCTGAGATGGAAGGGCAATGGTTAGATAATCAAGGTTAAGTGACTTGTTCAGGGTCACACAGCTAGGAAGTGTCTGAAACTAGATTTGAACCCAGGACCTCCTTACTCAGGTCTGGCTCTCTGGTCACTGAGCCACCTAGGTGTGCTGGCATCTGCTCTTTCCTTTTAGGTAAAGGAGATTAAGTTTTAGACCAGAACTTTGTGAGTTTCAAACCTTTGTGAGCCAGAAAAGTGAGTCATTTAGAAGTAAATCCATGCTAAGTTTTATAACAGCCCAGCATCTGTGCCCTGAGGGATAAGGAGCCACCTTTGGAACCTTGTCCAGTATTCCAAGTTTTCCCAGCTTGGAAGAACCTCTGAGTTTATGTGTGTAACTCCAATCCCATAGTCTAATGGTATGGGACTGGGGTTACATTCATGCCAGAAGTAGTGTTCAAATAAAATAATTATAATTGAAAAATAATAAATAATCATCACCATGTTTCCTCAGCGCTCTCTCTCTCTCTCTCTCTCTCTCTCTCTCTCTCTCTCTCTCTCTCTCTCTCTTTTCAAATTCTTACCTTCTATCTTAGAATCCATACAAAGTATCAGTTCCAAAGCAGAAGAGTGGCAAGGGCTAGGAAATTGGGATTAATTGCCAAGAGTCACACAGCTAGGAAGTGTCTGAGGACAGATTTGAACCCAGGACCTCCTGTCTCCAAATCTAGCTCTCTCTATCCACTTAGCTGACCCTTCAGTTCACTCTCTGACCCATCCCCCTCATCATCGTCCCTAAAACCCACAGCCCATTTTCTCCAGGAAGCCTTCCTTGACCACCCCCACCAGAAGTAATGTCTCCCTCCCACACACTTGCCAGAATTGAACATAAATATCACCTAATGTTATCATAATTAAAAGCACTTCATATCCCTGAAACTCAGGTTCCTCCCCTATAAACTAGAGATTTTTTTTTCCGTAATACTGACCCATTAGGTTCTAGTGAGAAAAAATGCTTCCTAATCCTTAAAACTCCAGAGAAATGAAAGCTGTTTTTAGTCTTCAAGACGTTCTAATGTTATGTCTCTCCTTCTCTAAGCCCCAGGTTCTACTTCTTCAGAAAAGGAGATCAGAAGACTTGTAGTATCTGATTTGTGGGGTTGTCACAAGGATCAAATGAGTTCACATACACAAACCACTTGGTATATCTTAAAGCAATCTCAAAATGTCAGTCCTCGGTATTACTGTATCTTAGCCAAAGCAAACAAAGTCTCTCATACTTGGGGCACATCATTTACTAAGAAGCATTGACAGAAGGCACAAGCAATATTTTCACAGTATTTTGTACTAGTGGACCACACACCCGACAGTGTATTTTTTTTAAACTGTTACCTTCAATTTTAGAATCTAGACTAGATAGGATTGGTTCTAAGTCATTAGAGCAGTAAGGGCTAGCCAATGAGGGTTAAGTGAATTGCTCAGGGTCACATAGCTAGGAGGTATCTGGGGTCAGATTTGAACCCAGGAACCCCCAACTCTAGGAACAGGCTCTCAGTCCATTGAGTCACCAAACTGCCCCCCTATTGTGTATAAAAATACCTCCCTAGCTAGAATGGAGAGCAGGGAGCAGTCAGTTGGTCAGCCAACTAGCCTTTATTAATTCCTACATTATGCTAAACACATGAAGGTACCAAGAAAGGCCAAAAGTAATCCCTGCCTTCCAGGAGGGAGAAAACATAGAAAAAACTCTGAACAAACAAGAAATGTACTGAATAAATAAGAAATAATCCACAGAGGGAAGAAATCAGACTTAAGGGGGGATGGCTGAGAGCACCACATCTCCCACATCTGTGGATCTCCCACAGGAAAGGCTCCATGAGCATCCAGTGAAATGGGACAGATGCAGAATTGGGAGGAATCATGGCACAGAAGGGGAGAGAGTGGTGTACAGAACCTCTGAGGTCTCATACAGCTCCAAGCCTAAGACCTGGTAGATTCTATCCAGAGGCCCACAGAAGCCGTTACATTGACATTAAGTGTCGGAGAGACAGCTTGGTAGTACAGTGAATAGAGTGCCAGACCTGAAGTTGGGAAGACCTGGATTCAAATCTGACCTCAGACATTTCTTGGCTAGGTGACCCTGAGCAAGTCACTTAACCTCACCCTTCCTGCTCTTCTGGAGTTGTTAGTAAGACTGAAAGTAAGGACTTAACACAACAAAACAATGACCCTATTAGGTAAATAGCAGAGATGGTGTTTTACCCATCCTATAGATGAAGGAACCAAAGGGTGGAGAAGCTAAGTGACTTACTCAGAACCCCAGAGTGAATGAATTCTAGAGCTGATTTCAAGGACCCAATTTCAAATCTGCTCTCAGAAACTTCCTAGCAGTGTGAGCTTAGGCAAGTCACTTAACCTTGATTACCTAAACCTTAGCCTTCTGTCTTATAGTTGTCACTAAGAGAGAAAGGAAGGTTAAAAAAATAAGCGGCAGATGTATGATTTTAATCCGAGTGCCCAGACTCAACCACTGTACCACATTATGGACCTAACTGTGCCTGTTACAGTTAATAGTGGACAGGGTATAAGGAAATGTACCTTCCATTCCCATTGGAAACAATAATGGGTAGCATACCTATGGTACTGTAAGTCATCTTTGGGTAAATATGAGTCAGGATGCCATTCCTTTGGGGAGGGCTGAGCTAATGTGGAGAACTCATTGCACCCAGAGCAGTAGTTCTTTTTTTAAGAGCCTTTTTAAATTTTTTTTTTACTTTTTAGAAAATTTTTCCATGGTTACATGATTCATGTTCTTTCTCTCCCTCCCCAACTCCCCTGCTCCCCCCTGTAGTCAACACGCATTCCCACTGGGTTTTACAAGTGTCATTGATGAAGACATATTTCCATGTTATTGATAGTTGCACTGGAGGGGTTGTTTAGAGTCTACATCCCAAATCATATCCCCATCAAACTCTGTGTTCAAGCAGTTGTTTTTCTTCTGTGTTTCTACTCCCATAGTCCTTCCTCTGAATATGAATGGTGTTATTTCTCATAAGTCCTTCAGAATTGTCCTGGATAACTACATTGCTGTTAGTAGAGAAGTCCATTACAGTTGATTTTACCACAGTGTATCAGTCTCCAGAGCAGTAGTTCATAATATCGGGAGGAAAGAGTCAGGAAGACCATCAGACCCTTTGTTCAGGAAGTAGAACCTGGGAGTTGTCAGTAATGCAAAAGGCAAATGTGCATCTCTCAAGGTAAGAGTCTAAATACTATATTACAAGAATTCATTAAGGAAAACTGCCCAATATTCTCAAATGAGATGGAAAATAGAAACTGAAAGAATACACTGATCATCTCCTGAAAGAGATCCCAAAATTAAGATTCCCAAGTCAATTAGAACCAAATTCCAGAGCTTCCAGGCCAAGGAGAAAATCCTACAAGTGGCCAGAAATAAAATTTTTAGTATTCTGGAGCCACAGTCAGGATTACACAGGACCTAGTAACTTTTACGTTAAAGGAATGGAAGACTTGGAATATGATATTCCATAAAGCAAAGGAGCTAGGATTGCAATGCAGCATTACCTACCTGATAAAATTAAACATAGTGCTTCAGGGGGGAAATGCATTTAAAGATAGTGTAGAGGACTTATCAAGCATTCCTGAAGAAAAAAACAGAGATTAACAGAAAATTTGATGTTCAAATACAAGACTTGAGAGGAACATAAAAATGGTAAGCATGTAAGAGAAAACTTAAGGGATTCAATAAGATGAAACAGTTTATAGTTCTACATAGGAAGATGATACTTGTAACTCTTTTTAAAAAAAACTTTTACCTTCTGCCTTAGAATTGGTATGAAGAATCAGGTACATGTCAGAAGAGCAGTAAGGGCTAGGCAATATGGGGTTTAAGTGACTTACCCAAGGTCACAGATTAAACAAATGTCTGAAGCCAAATTTGAACCCAGGTCCTCCTGACTCTTAAGTCTGGCACTCTAGTCACGGAACCCCCTATCTGCCCCTGATAATTGAAAATCTTAAGAATTGTATCACTATTGGGACAGTTTGAAGAAGTATACACAGAGAGCACAAGAGTAAGTAAAATAGGATGGGATAATATAAAAAAAATTAAGGGATGAGAAAGAGGACTGCATGGGGAAAAGAGGGAATGAAAGAACAAGGTGACATGTTCACGTGTGGAGTCATGAAAGAGATAATATAATGAAGGGGGTGATCCCTGTCTAAGGACATCCTGACATAGCTCAAGAAACAAAGAAGGCAGGAGATCACTCTTCATACTTGTAGAAACTAAGAGAGTCACTTTTGAGGACATGGTTCCCTCCCCATAACCTCCCCCCTCCAAAGTAGGGCTAGTGAGGAGCTTTGGCACTCAGACACGCATGTCAAGGGCCATCAAACCCTTCCTGAATGACAAAGTCACCAGGGATCATGGAACTGCACAGCAGATTCCAGGGAGGATGGAAACTCCTCACTCAGATACCCCTGTGTGACTCTTCTCTTACTAACACTGCTTATTATTGAAATTATTGTGATCAATATCCCCTCTCAACCCCAGGGAAATACAAAAGAACATTATAGACTATTATTAGAGCCCTTAAAGGCCCCCTACAAATTTCTAGGAAATTCCCACCTTTACATGTATTAATACAGAAATTCTCTTAAAAGTCACTTCATAACAAACCAGGAAATAATGAGTTAATGTTTAAGATTTTAAACTCCAACAAACTGCTCCTGGGTTTTCCATTCCCATACACAGAAGCTTCCATAATGAGAAACCAGAAACAATAAGCCTCCCTTCCATGATCCCTGATTCGGTGCATTACAATGGATGAAAAATGGAGAAGTAGCCTCTGTGTAAAGGCTAGTACAACCCTGAACTGTGCTCTCCACCCCATAGCCTGGGAAACATGTCAAAACATACCTTTGAAGAATATTGAAAGTTACTGGAGAAAGAAGAGTTGTTAGTAAAAAAGTTAATGTATGACTTAATCCATTATCTCCAAGAAAAGATGTATGTTGAAAATGAATTTCTATGCCAACCTTATGTGTGATCTCAAAGTGTATAAAAATAAACCTTACTCGAGGCAGAGCAGAGCAGTATTCATGATGCCTGCCTGGCTGGCTGAAACACTGACTGTCTCTCATTCATCTTAATCCACCAATGTTATCCCACTACTGAGATTACTCGGACCTGTAGGAGTTATACTCCTGCATTGATGATGCCGGGAACAGGGACTCTTGGATAGGTAAGCCTCTAATCCCCCAAAAAGCTGAGGATGCTTTCCTACGGACAGGTAGGACCCCACTGAGGGAGTTGCAGCCCCACTTCCAGAGACTATAAGATATAGATAGGTCAGAACTTCTAAAATAAAAGGATATTATGGGACATAGTGGATCAAAGGAAAGAAAACTAATTATTGAAATGATTAAGCACAGTAAGAAGCAGCTAACTATTATTCAAGCTTGCAGCCCATGGTTCCTCAATGAGGGAATGGTAGATTTAGAGATATGGGAAAAAATTGAATTTGATTTAAAATCTCCTGATGAGGAGGATGAAGAGAGATATAGTGATCTTGGCTGGGGCTTTTCCGTTTGGATTGAGTTGCTATGGGCCCACCCCTCCCCCAGGTATTTTTTTCTATCTAGGAAGGGAAATTTAAAAACTACTCATGGATAAGACAGTCTCTCACCAGCAGCAAATTTAAATTGAGTAAAAGTTTTTCCTTAACTCCCTCTTCAAGAAGTGGCTGGCTATTCCACATTTTTTTCCTTTCTTTTCTCCAGCCAGAAAAACCAGTTCTGCCCTTAGGTAATCCATTGGAACATAAAAAGTAATTAAGAAACAAGATTTGTCAAATGTCAACCTTAGCCTCTTGCCAAAATGTTAACCCCTTTTCTGATTCATTCTTTTACTTTCTCTTCCTTCATAATTAACAAGTCTCCTTTTCCCCACAGATTTTTTTAGTTATGTAGACATAATTTGTATTAATTGATCTTTATGCCAGGATGATAAGAAAAATCTAGTTTAGTATACATGAAATATCCGGGATGTGTGTCTATGATCACTCTATGTTTTGTGTTCTGTGTTCTGTAATATGTCTATATGTTGCCTGTCTGGGATCACAATGGGAGCATTACATTTTGGGAAAAATAAACCTCTCTCTCTCTTTTTCATTCATTCCAGAAGAATGAGGGAAACAGACAAGACCATTTGGAAAACTCAGGAAATAGCATTTCTTATGGATTTCTGAATCTCCTAAACTCTAAGATAATTTAATTGGCTAAAAGAAATCTTATTCTATGCTCTCATTAAGACAAGAGTCAAACAAAATAATCTGCTAAACATTTCTCCTTCCATTTCTCACTGGCCATGAGAAAAGGAACATAGAAATCCAAAAGAGAGAAAGAGGGACAAATGGATTTCATCCATTGAATTCTATTTGATTAAATACTGAGATATATATTATGAAAATCACAAAGGATTTTAGAATGCAGTCTAAGGAAAATGATATTCAGACAGCTATCTAGAAAGCAATGATTCTGAGTTGTGTACAGAAGTACGGAAGTGCAGCTCAAACTTTTCTAGCTTCTCAGAACCATCCATCTAACTCGGTGCTTAACCAAACGTGAAAAAGTTTCTTTAAACAACTGTGAGTTCAATCTACCATTAATCATACTGATGTCAGTGAAAATTTAAATTAAAGATTATTAAAACAATACAATTGGCTTATATTTTAAAATTAGACCCTTTTAGACAGACTGATCCATGAGAAAATCATATGCCGAGAGTGAATCATCCACACCTCCCCAGTTCAGCAGGAAGTAGTTTTGAGAAGCCAAAAAACATTGCCCACTTTTCCCAAAACTCATGGCAATTTCTCTACCCATTAGAATACATATTTGCTAAAGAATTGAATAGGTACTGATGGTTGTCATATTCAAACTCTGGAAGCTGAGAGCCTCACCTTGATTGACAGGTGAAGACAGTTGGAGACATCAGAATGTTCCTGGAGGCCATGAGGACAAGAGGAAAGGCAGTAGGTCAGAGGGTATAAATACCCTGAGAGACCTCTGAGAGAAGCCCCTTTTTGGCTTTTGGCTTTGGCTTGGGTTTTAGAGCCCTGCCTGAAACCTTTGACTTGAAAGATTAATCTGATCTTGGACATTGATTGACCTGTGGGTCTGACTGTGGATCCTTTGGTTCTCTCTGAATCCCCTAGATATTTAGGCATCTAAACCATCACTAGATATTTAGGTATGCTGGGCCCAAGTGGGTGGGTGGGGGAACCGGGAAGTGGGTAGAAGAAGCAGAGGGTGGTGAGGGTGGTATTTCCTGAAGGTTGTAGAATTGGCATAACAACTGGCAGTAAGAAGCTGAGAGAGACCATCAATATCTGTGTCATCCAAACAGATTGCTTATTCTGGTTTGGCTGTGGCCAGGCTGAGCCAGAGGAGGTGAAGAACAAGAGCTCTAGCTTTGCTGAACAGCCTACAGTCCTGAGGGATTGTTGTCTTAGCTTTAGTGATAAGGTCTCCTATCCCCAATCCATTCCTGATCATTCCTTTCCCTTATTAACAACATTGATAAAATTTATTAAGTACTTTCCTGGAGTAGTTATTCCATCACCACTCTGGGGAGGGAGAAATGCAGTCAGATGAACGTTATCCAAGGCTGATAGAGCCCAATACCAATAATCAATCAACCCCAGATGGGACCTGAAAGGGTTACCCATCCACTGACCTGTAGGGATCCTGCCTGGGCACTGTTATAAAGGGCAGTTATTATAACATCCAGCTGAGTGGCAGGACTCAGGTGTCCCTGCACCAGCCACCAAGGGAATCCAAATCACAGCTTCCCAGATTAATATACAACTATGCCATAATAACTAGCCAAGTAGTAGTAGTATAGAGATATCTCCTTTCATTTTTATAACAGTTTTGGCATAGCCAGACAAAGAACCTAGGCAAAAAGGGAAAGAGAATTCAAGTAACAAAAGGAAAATGGGACTAGCTAGAGTAACATTCATCTTGACCACCATCTCCATGTTCATGTATTCATTTACTCAAGGAGTAATTAGGTTATGGTTTTATGTGATTCCGGACTACTTCATGAAAATCTTCACGATTTATGATACTTATAAATACCTCACACTGACAATGGCAGAGTTTATATCCTATTTACCAGCCATAGTAGTGACACTAGTAACAGTAATTCAAGGATTCATGGCATTAAGAAAGCTAACCAACCTACTCTTTGGCAAAGGCAAGAAAGACAATGGGGATATGGTCACACTGATGAAAAAACAATTTAAACTGATGATTGAGATAAACAACAAGATCAAACTGGGCAGGCTCTGGATGATCATACAATAGTGCAACTAGAAATCATTGAAAGCACATACAGGCCAAAGATAAAACAAACTCCCAAGGTAAATATGGTAGATGCTGATTGTTATATTGAATCTCTGGGAACTTGAAGTTCACCTTTGATTGACAGATAAGTCAGTTGGATAGAATGTTCCCAGGGAGGCATGCAAAGGGCAGGAGGGGGCAGTTGAGAATCCTTAGGAGAAGTTCTGGGTGTTTGACCTGTGCTGAGGCTGGAGATTCAGTGGATCCTGGTCTTGGAGTGAGAGGGTGCAAACATCTCTCTGCAAGCTCTCCCTGTCCTTGAAAACTGTTTTCAACCTGTACTTGACCACCGCCTCGGTGTCTAATGTCCCTAGATATTAGGAGTTTCATCATCTAGCTATCTAGGTTTCCCAGGGCCCGGGAGGGATCCAGGAAGTGGGCACGAGACAAAGAAGAGGGTGGAAAGGGTGGATATATCTCAACTGTTAGGCTAAGATCTACAGAAGAAGAAGCTGAAGGTTTCCCAGCAGTTTACCTACTCTGGTTTAGCCCTGGCCAGGCTGAACCAGAGGGAAGCTACATTGATTCTTCATTTGCCAACAGTGGGAGTTTCATTAGTAATAATTAATAGGGTCTCCAATACCTCAGTCCTTTATCCTTTCCTTCTTGTTTAAAATGTAAAGTTTAAAGTACCTTCCTAAATCAGTTTCATAGCTTGTTTGGGAAGGGAGTCAACGCAGTCAATATCGTCGTTATCCTAGCTGAAAGAGCCCAAATCAATATATCAATTAACCCCAGGTGGGTCCTGAAGGGATACACCTCTTTGACCTTAAGGATCCTGCCTGGGCAACTGTTATAAGAAGAGTCATCTTATCCTCTCTGTACATCAATTCTACTACCTCAAATAGATACAAGAGACCTCCCATAATTATAACATGGTACACAAACTGAATTTGAAATACATGAGGCTACACAGACAGAGAATGGGGCAATGGTACCTGCTACTGTGTCCTTGTTCCCAATAATCGATCAAACACAATTTAGAGCAGATGGGGAAGCTGTGCACATGAAAATTTACAAAGCATTCATGGCACAAGACCTAGAAGTGTTAAAGAGGAGGTTCCCCAAGTTCTTCCTGTCCCCCTACAAGGCAGCAAAAGGATTAAAATTCACTTTCATTATTTTCAATCCCTCATATTCTGACGTGGAATTTATACTCGAATTTTTTACACCAAGTGAAAAAGCTAAATTCATTGAGGAAACAAGAACTAATATGGATTTGATGGATTGGCCATGCGATCATACAGACATAGACCTGAGTTCACCGGAAACATGAGAGAAGTAGTTAAATGCAGGACAGACTTACTAGAGGCGGTAAAGATACATGGGAAGAGACCAAATGGGTGGAACAAGTATGAAAGGATGAGGCAAACTGAGGATGAACACCCAAGTCTGTTCCTAGGCAGGCTAGTAGAAAACTCAGAAAATCTCCTGGGATTCAATAGAGACCAGGCAGAAGAAGCTTTACCCCATATAAAAAGACAATTTATCAAGGGAACTAGTGTACCAATCCAAGTATATATTAGGCAGAGTTGTCCACAATGGGAGGAATTATCATTAGAGGGCATAAGGAAACATGCCACACACACACACATATGAATCAAAGCAAAAGGAACAACAGATTAGGCATGAGCTGGACTCAGAGAAAGACAGGACAATTCAAGATTTAAAGAGGGAATTGAAGGAAGCAGAGAGAATGGGACCAAGAACGAGACTGAGAAGAGTTCAGGAGTTATGCTTTGCAAATCACTAAAAATAGAGAATATAGACCAAAAAACACCTATTACAATCAGAAGAAATCAAATAATTCAATTCTAAACTGTTGTGGTTTTTTTTGTGTTCCAGACCAGGTCATTTAATTAGGGATTGTAGATTTAGGAAACAAATTAATTTTAATAAAGATAGAAATAATTACAAGAAATTGTAATTTCTACATAAAAAGCAAATGGGCAAGCAAAACTCAAAGATCACAGGCTTGCTGCCAACATGACTGTAAAAACTCAGATAAACCATCTCTAGATGAAATGGAAAAATTTTTGAAAATGGGAGAAAGACCTAGAAATACAGCATGAAGTTTAACCTATAATACATACCAATTAAGGAAAAATACAAATAGAGAGAGCAAACAGCTCAAAGGGAAGAATGAGGCTCAAATATTATTGGTAGACATTAATGAGGGAAATCGATACACCACACTAGAGAAAAGACAAAAGTCCGCTGCTGAGTTAGAGATGGAAGATGAATTGAGAGAGTTGCATAGACATATTTATGGGTACAAATTCTTCTCTTGTGGAAAGCACTGGAATTTCACAGACTTCAAAGGAAGGAGTGAAAGAAATTGACAAGAGCCTAGTTACAAGTGATTCATACTTTGAACTGGACAATCATAGTAACATTGTTGCAAATAGCCAATTGAAAGCTAGGTTGGACAATGTGAGAAGCTCAGGGGAAAGACTTGGTAACATGGCCAAGCCCCGAGAGAAGTGCTTTGCCAGGGAGAAAGAAGTAACTTCACTAAGAGTGACACCCGATACCAAAATGGAGGATGAGAGAGAAACATTGTTGCAGACTCAAACCTCTAGCTCAGAGAGCATCATAACAACACCAAGAAGGATACATTTCTGCCTAAACCCCGAGGCTAAGAGTTTTAAGCCTAGAAACAATGTAGCAAGTCCCTTAGTTTCAAAGGGGCCAGCAAGAGAAAAACTTGAAAAAAAAGGAGGACAGTTTGAAACTGAGGCTGGGAGGGACAAGCGTGATAACAAACACCTATAACTTCAAAAGTACCCCCCACACAGGGCTGAGACCTCAAGTCCTGGCGACTTGGGAAGGTAAATACACCTAATTCTTTCCCTGGAACCATGAAAAGAGACTTACAAAGCCCTGGGGTGGAGGGAGAAGCTGATAGAATTCAAACAGTATTTCAAGAGAAGCCATTTTGTACTCTAGGCACAGAAGCCAAACATCAAGGGGGAAGGGCAGAATCAGCAAGAAACATCAAGGGGGAAGGGCAGAATCAGCAAGAAACAGAACCTCATCCAAACATTCAGCCTCAAATGCAACAAACACAAGAAACAGAATCTGACACAGAGATAGAGCCTCAAAGCAAAAGATCACACTCTGAAACAAAGCCTCAAACAGAAAGACACCAAGACGCAGATGCAGACACAAATGAAACACAAGAAACAGATCACTATCAAGAACCAGACACTCAAATCATTAATTTAGATCACACAAACACCTCATTTACACATGAAGATTAACAATTAAGCCTATCAGAACTCAGCAGTGGTGAAGAAGAAGACTAAACATTACATACATTACATCAAAGACAAGTGCAAACACAAAAATCTCATAAGAAGAAATTGTGTGGCAACACAAAATTTAACACAACACTACACAGTCACACATTGGTTCCGGATCCAGGGATTCTTCAATCAAGTCAACAACCAACAAGATGAGTATCCAGCAAAGGAGAAGAAAGATGAGATCCCAAAGATTCCAAAGTTCCAGAAACATCAGGACATCAGGACCAGCACAAGGACAAGAGACATTGCACTACAGACTGTACGAGGACCTGAACTGTGACAACACCTATGTGACTCGGACATCATCACTGGAAGAATCACAAGGAGAGAAGGTCAGCAAATAGAGATTAGGTTTGAAAAGGTGCAAGGTTTCACATTCAGACACTAATCACAAGGGAAATGCACAAACTAGAATGCATGTAACAGAACATAAGCTGATTGACAGAGAGATTCTGAAGAAGAAGGCGAGTATAAACCAAGCAGTAAATGTTAGGTCATGAGTCACAATAAAGTCACATCACATGTACATAATGTAAATAAATGTAAATAGTTTGAAAACAAAGTACAGTGACCTAAATAAGCAAGAGAACTCAGATTCCTTGTAAGGTCAAAAGTACTCATTTCATAGGAACATCACATGAAAACCTTTCACATATGTAATATATTGTTACTAACAAATAAGACATAAGTCTACTAACCTGTAGGGAAAGAGCAGCTGCAGGGAAATTCAATTCTAGCTAGCATAGGGTCAGTATAAAATAATTATAAAATGTTCAAATAGAACTGTGTTATAAAGGAGAGGGCAAACTGAATACTACCACTCTTAATTGGGTGACAGTAGTGGTAATTCAGATATGCAGCTAGTGCAAGATCACCTGAGTCTTGCCACCTAACTGGACGTTGTAACACCTCCCTCCTTTATAACAGTGCCCAGGCAGGATCCTTCAGGTCAGTAGATGGATATCCCTTTCAGGTCCCACCTGGGGTTGATTAATGGTGGATATTGGGCTCTATTAGCCTTGGACACATTAATCTGACTGCGTTTGCTCCCTTCCCAGAGAAGTGATGAAATAACTACTCCAGGAAGGTACTTGAAGAGTTTATATAATTTGTCAAGGAAGGAATGTTTAGGAAATGGGAAGAGGAATAGGAAACCCTAAACTAATCTTTGATAATATTAATCCCTCAGGACTGTAGACAGGTGATTCTGGCTTGTTCTAGCTCCTCTGGCTCAGCCTGGCCACAGCCAAACCAGAGCAAGCAAGCTGTTGTTTGATGTCTCTCAGCTTCTTCTTCTTCTTGCCAGATATTATGCCTTTACAACCTTTAGGAACCACCTTTCCACCCTCTTCTTCTCCTGCCCACTTCCCGGATCCCTCCGGGGCCTGGTGAAGCCGTCAGCAGCTTCATGAAGATTCCTAGTGGGTTGGACACTTAGAAAGGGGAACCAAGGACTGAGTGAAAATGGGTAGCGGGTTAAGGATTAATGGAAAGAGAACATAAGGCAAGAATAAAGACCACACAGACACAGAAAGTTTTGGCACAAGGTAAACAGACAGTGAGTAAGCTCTGATGGTCAAGAGCTCTATAGTTAGGAGCTCTGATGGTCAAGAGCCCTCTTGCCAACTGATTTCTTGTCACTTTTATTGGGGTTACAACAGTATGGGGGGAAGGGGAGAGGCCAGTGGCCTGATATATTAACATTATGAGGTAATCATCATAAGATGCAAACTGCCAAAACCTGAAACAATAGGTAGGGCTAAGATCTGGATCCAGAGTGGATATGGCCTAAGGCATCTACTGATGTTTGATACCTATGTTAATTGATCATTGAAGGTAAAGTAAGGAGACTGAGATAACTGACCTCTCTTCTGGGAGGTAGCCTTAGGGAAGGGCTAGGGATTTGGCAAGGTCAATGTTCAATTTGACTCAAGACTACAGAGATCAATCATTAGCAGTATAAGAGTTAAGCTTTTTTGAATACTTCTTAAAACAATATCACAACCAATGCATACCTGGATTGCTACAC
>NC_058132.1:22056156-22072855 GCF_016433145.1 Gracilinanus agilis
TTTGGCTTGGGTTTTAGAGCCCTGCCTGAAACCTTTGACTTGAAAGATTAATCTGATCTTGGACATTGATTGACCTGTGGGTCTGACTGTGGATCCTTTGGTTCTCTCTGAATCCCCTAGATATTTAGGCATCTAAACCATCACTAGATATTTAGGTATGCTGGGCCCAAGTGGGTGGGTGGGGGAACTGGGAAGTGGGTAGGAGAAGAAGCAGAGGGTGGTGAGGGTGGTATTTCCTGAAGGTTGTAGAATTGGCATAACAACTGGCAGTAAGAAGCTGAGAGAGACCATCAATATCTGTGTCATCCAAACAGATTGCTTATTCTGGTTTGGCTGTGGCCAGGCTGAGCCAGAGGAGGTGAAGAACAAGAGCTCTAGCTTTGCTGAACAGCCTACAGTCCTGAGGGATTGTTGTCTTTGCTTTAGTGATAAGGTCTCCTATCCCCAATCCATTCCTGATCATTCCTTTCCCTTATTAACAACATTGATAAAATTTATTAAATACTTTCCTGGAGTAGTTATTCCATCACCACTCTGGGGAGGGAGAAATGCAGTCAGATGAACGTTATCCAAGGCTGATGGAGCCCAATACCAATAATCAATCAACCTCAGATGGGACCTGAAAGAGTTACCCATCCACTGACCTGTAGGGATCCTGCCTGGGCACTGTTATAAAGAAGGGCAGTTATTATAACATCCAGCTGAGTGGCAGGACTCAGGTGTCCCTGCACCAGCCATCAAGGGAATCCAAATCACAGTTTCCCAGATTAATATACAACTATGCCATAATAACTAGCCTAGTAGTAGTAGTATAGAGATATCTTCTTTTATTTTTATAACATGGTACAGTATAAATTCACTCATTTGTGATAATTGCTTACCAGTTAAAAAATGGAATTTCAGCTACATTTGAGAATGTACAAAACTTATATTGAAAAAAAACTATCTATTGGGACTTGCAATATGTGAGTACATATTTGAATGATTAAGACTTACCAAAAATGCGTGTCAAACTGAATTTGAGAATTGCAAAAACTGAGTATAAAGCATATAAGAATTTAATATCAACTTATTAAAAGATATGATATGTAGTGCAAATAGGGTGCATGTCAGCCCTGCAAAGCCTTGCTGCAGAGTTTTTGTGTCAGTTGAAAAGGGTTTTAGAATCTTGGGAAACTCAGTTGACCCAGGAGACTCGTGGAGAGGAGAAGGGTCAATCTGAGCTCTTTCTTTGGATTGAAACATGACCTATATTCTTCAGCTTTTCTCTCAAAAATTGTTAGCTTAGCTAATTCCTTTGAATCTCCCTAACCTCCCTTGTTCCCCATTTTCATTTCCCTGCCTGATTTCTGTGAGGTGTTCAAAGGAGGGTAGATCAGAGTGTTAGTTTTAAACTTGCTAGTTTAGATAGTCAAACAGGGCTTACCTTTGTTACAAATTATCTATTGAATCATTGTATCCAACTTTCCTAACCCTATTGATTATAATACCACTTAAGAGTTGAGTAAAGGCAGGTCCTTTCTCAGTTTCACGTTCCTGTCTCCCTCCCCACCTGAAGCTTTCTCTAGGAGGCTGTTAGGGTTACCTTGTATCCTCTATCCCTTCCAATCAACCCTAGAAAACAATAAACTCTGTCTTTAATCAAAACCTTTGGCTACTTCATTAGTTGATTGATAAGAGAGGGAGGAGGAGAGAGAGGAGAGGGGTTGAAGGTGTCCATTTTGAAGGAAGTGAAATCTCAATACTTCCTCTGAACTGTTCCTTTGAAACCTGAGAAACTGAATAGCAGCCCTCTAGTCAGTTTCAAGCCATTCTTGGCTACCCCTAACCTTTTTCTGTGAAAGTGCCCTTCCTACCCAAAGGGATCAGTCTGTTTCCCTGTAGTGTCTCTGTCTCAAACCTGTGTCCCAGTCTGTGTTCCTCAGGCAACAGCTGTTTGCCCAAAGTATCTCATCCTATCCCTTACAACTCCTTATACCTCTGTTTTCATATTCTCTAAAATCAGTCATTCCCTTACTACTCCTACCACCTCAAATTACCACCTTTACCATTATATCTTCCTTATTCACTTTACTGCCTTAGGGATTCACAAACCCCTATCTACAGTCCCTTATTACATTGCCTCTATTCCCTTTTTACATCCTGAAATATTCCCTTATTACAGATATGATGTAAAAAAGATTTTGCATGATTGGATAGACATATGAAAATGAAAAAATGTTATTCTAAAACATGTACCATTATATTAATCAATAGGTAAAAATATTATTAACACTAGGGTTTCAAAATTTGGTAATACAGAAATGATATATGCATTAAAAATTTGATATATTATCAATATAGAAGTTTGGACAGCATTTGTATTTGATTAGGATACAAAAATTACTTTAAAAAAGCATGTGCATTGTATGAGAAGAAATTCATGATCTAAGGATTAACATGCGATTTGTTTAAAAAAATAATTATGGGAAAGAACAAAGAGAGGCACAGTGATCACTCAAGCATGCTTGCTTGGTAGGCCTGTGCCAACTCAACCTCTGTAAAGTAAAAAAAAAAATGAATAAAAAGCTAATATTAACTTTATAACCTCTATAATATTGTTCAAAAATTCAAATTTCCCTAATTCACCATAATTGGAGTGCAAATTTAAAATAAAAAAGGGAAAAACTGTAGATATTACTAATAAATAGTTAAATATGTAAAACATCAGAAGAATTGGTTTAAATTTAATAATTGGGTTAAACAGTTTAGGTCTACTCATAACACAAAAAAGAAATAAGGAGAAAAAGAGATAGTTAATACGAAGGAAATATTTAGAAATTTCCTAAAGTCATCTACATTTTCAAAAATTTCCAAAACTATCCTTTCATTAAATTTCAAAGTTAAAAAATGATGATATATCCTATTCAAAAATCTGGTTTGATTTAAGTGGTTATCCTTATTCCAAAAGAATATTACAAAAAGCAAAAATTAACATCTATTGTAACAACTTAAAACTAAACCTTAGTATATTAGATCTTAGTCAAATAATGTCTCCTATATTGATTATCTGACTATCCCTTAAAGGTTATTTGAATAAATTGGAATTGAGATCAAAATGTAAAAATTATAGCTATAAAGGAAAAAAGAAGTTCAAATATTATTAACCTGTTATTCTGAAATGCTATTGGAATTTAACATGTATAAAAATGCAACTTGTTAATGAGTAATTATACATAAAAATGAAGTATGTATGCAGAAAAATGTTAATGCATAATATAAAAGTATAATTTGTCTTCTCATAATTTTAATATTAATACAATAATTATAATCAATTATACTGTTAATAATAATGCTAATATTATTATAATGATATATTATTTATAGCAATACATTTAAATGCAGAATATAAAATTATAACATAAATGCATAACCCACATAATAATTTGATGTCATAATTGATATGTATTTAATTATGACAGCGTTAATATTATAATGTATAATTTATCCTATAGTGGTATTAATACAATTGCAATTAATTATATTACTAAAAAGCATGTTAATATTATAACAATGTATAACTTATAACAGTACATTTAAATGCATAATATAATATTACAAAAAAAGAACATTTATTTTTCACCTGATTGGATAAGGATAAATGCAATATGAAACAGTTTAAATGAATAATGTATTTCACTAGAAAAATTTGGCTATCACAGAAATCAGATTGGACTTGGAATAAGACTATTATAGATGTAGAAATATTTTGAGGTATCCATTTGAAAGTTCTGAAGTTTTAAATCAATATCCATTGAGAGTAATTTAATATCAAGGTCAAAACATGCAAATTTTTCAAATATGATAATCTAAATAGCAAAAGAAGATCAGAAAAATAAGGTTGCTAGTAAGAAAAAATTTTTTCCTTAATTCTAAAAACTTGGAACTTTCTACAAACCTATTAACCCCTTCCTCATAGTAAATTAAAAATCAAAGGTGTTAATTAGCAGCCTCATTGATTTTTTGATATGGTTTGAAAACTAATTCTGCAACCTAAGCAGTCAAAATATTGGACTTTTGACAGAGTTGCTATATATTGAGTGTTATCAAAATGTGTACCTTACTTTATAAGAACTGAAAATATGTGTTTAAATGTAAACTATGTATAAAACTAAGTTGTTAGAAAATGATCACGTTTACTTGCAATGATATATGATTTGTATTGTAAATTAAAAATATAAGGTAAATTGATTATGACAATTGGCTAAGTTACTGACCAGCTCCTGCCTCAGCCATCATCAATCAAGGTAACATCAATGGAAACATAACTTCCAGTGTTAGGGTCCTTTTTGGGTGAGCCCAAGGAAACAAGACAGACGATGCAAGGTGCACAGAGAGCAGGGCTTTATTAAGCTACACACGTTCATACGCGGGGGAAGAGACGGGAAAGAGTGGTCTCCCCCCTAAGTAGATTCGCAACACCCTTTATATAGTTCATAACACAGCTAGAGCAAAAGGTGTTTATCACTCTAAGGGCATGGTCTATCGGCTTGCGCAAGGGCCTGTTGGGTGGGTTGTATACAATGTCTTATCTAGGATACACACTTCAGCTTGCAAGGGGTCTTATCTAACAGCCTGTAGGTTTGGGCAAGGGTCAGTTTGGCCATCCACTACATTCCACACTTTTTTTTTTTTTGGTCTAGGGGTCAGGGGGAATCGCCTGGTGCTGGCACTGAAGAACTAGTACCTGTATGGTATTTAGGCGGTTCTTCACAAATCTAACTAGGCCATTTAGGATGCAGGGTCCAAAGGCTAGAATTAAAATTAAAAGTACAAGAGGTCTGAGAAGAGAGGAGATCAAGGTGGCGAGCCAGGGGGAGGAATGGAATAATTGGGCATACCAAGGGCTGGCCTTTTCTCTCTCCCTCTTCTGGGCTTCCGAGCCCTCTCGAAGCTTGCTTAGAGAGTCCCTGATAAGTCCAGAATGATTAGCATAGAAGCTGCACTCTTCGCCCAGGGCCACACAGGGGCCTCCTTCCTTAAGGAAGAGGACATCCAGGCCTCATCGGTTTTGAAGGGCTACCTCTGAGAGGGAGGCGAGGGACTTGTCGAGAAGGGCAATAGAGGATTCCAGCCTGGCTAGGTCCCCGTCGACTGCCTGGTGGAGCTGGTGAAACCCATGAGCCTGTGCTATGAGGGAGGCAATGCCCGCCCCTGAAAGCCCTAGGAGAGTGGTTAGGGTGAGGGTAAGGGTAACGGGTTCCTAGACGATATGCGGTCCCATGTTTGGGGGAGGTCTTGATCAGTATAATAGAGAGTCATGCCTGAACCAATCCCTTGGATATGTTAGCCAAGGGTTTTTATAAGATTTCTGGACAAAGGGGTCAGGAAGCATCTGACAGCCATCCATCAAGGGGGAAAAAGGAGGGTGTTAGGGTCAGGGGTCAGAAAGCCTCTGGTATTTTAGGCCTGTCAGGGGAAGATAAGAAAGACTGTACTGGGTTAAGAATAGGGGAAAGGTACATAGTGGAAGCAAAGGGATTTTCCTGAAACTTTTTCACTATGGGGGTACAATGTTCTATGCTGTCTCTGGGGTACAATGTCCCACAAGGTCCCATGCCGTCTCCCGTCCCCTCCTCCAAATGTCTAAGGGAAGAGGGTCGATGGTTTCAATCTTCTGTAGCTTCTTCAAGCTGAGAAGGGGCGTAGAATCTCTGAGAGGGGGAGCAAGAGGAGGAGCTGTGGGCACAGGGTCTTCAGGGGCACCTCTGCAGCGAATGCCAGGGTCCTGAAGGCTTGGACACCAGAGACTGTTTCCCCAGACTGACAGACAGGTCACAAGGGGGAGCATCCATCCCTAAGGCAGAAGGATAGAACCTAGGACTGGGGCAAAAACTAGAACACCAGATACAAAAAGGAAATTAGCACATTAGAAACTGATATTAAACATTAACATTTGGGTATCTTAGCCAATAGATTTTATCCCCAGAAATCATCCTCTGACAGGATTTGAACCTTTTAGGAAATTTGATCCCTAAGTTGTTTGCAGAGTTGGCATGTGATGTTTCTGTTAAAAAATATATTCTTTTGCAAGGCTCCCATTAATATGCCATCTATAACTACTTGAATAATAATATTTTACAGATAAATTTCTTTATCCCAGATCCTGGAGGAAATCCAGAAATCCTGAGTTATTTCCAGGGTCAAGATCCAAACTTCAGTTGTGGTAAATTAAGGCTGCAAGCTATAAGGCATCTATCACTAAACTTCATCTACTTCTCAAAGTATGTTCCCTAACAATTTGATAATTTTTAATTATTAACCTAATAGGTTGTTTGGGGAGATGGAAACATTAATTTCACAACTTGCATTAAATGCTGATTATGTGAACTTGCTCCAAAAAGGGAAGGCAGATAGGAAAGCATTTCCTCACGTCCCAAGGGACACATAGTGAGGGGCTCCATGTACAGGCCAAAGCTGACACTGGCTCATGCCATCCTTGTGTCACTCAAGCATTAGTGGCCTAGATGGTCAGAAGAGGTCCAGTCCAGGTTGAGCCCTAGAATTGCCTCTCTAACCATCACAGAACATTCTCTGTCTTTTGCAATATATCATCATTGGATCTCAGAAGCCTTCTTCTTCCTTAAAGACAAGTCTTTCCCATTACAGCTCAGAGAAATTCTGCTAAGCAGCAGTCTTGAAACAGTTTCCATACCCTCAAACAAGCCTTTCACATCCCTACCAGGCTGATCAATCAGTTATTCTTACATATTTTGGCAATAACTAACATATCACACTCCAGTCACAAAACCTGAATTAAGGAACAGGAGTGCTGGATTGAATAGCTCCACAGTAAATATAAATCAGGGCTGTATCTTCTCCTGTACGTAGGCCATCTGAAAGACTAAGACAAGCCATATAAGAATCTCTTCAGTGTAACTTCCAAGAGAAATTCCAGAACTATTTGTGTTTCCCCCAACACCATATACATTATCTTTAGAAATTATCCCCAAGGTCAAGGATCCAATTATAAGAGTAGAACATCTATTTATTGTCTTTCACCTCCATATCTGTTCTCTTTCATCTCTCCTTCTCTCTTTCTCTTCCCCTCAAACCCTCTGCTTAAAAGGCAGAACACAACTTCCATTTACCCGTCACAAATCTGCATACTCAGGACATTTAATACCTCTTCATTGGTATCCCTTCAAATGCTGATCAATAACTCCCAAGAATTGAGGCACTGTGTCTTTAGCATAGTGCTCATTATAGGATTCAGTTCATAGTACAAATTGGTAAACTGAGGTAACGACTGAGTATTGAACAAAACCGATGGTGCAGTCAGGTTTACAATAAGCTTTTGCTTACATTCAAACAATACTTAAAGCACATGTTTTAGCAACAATTTATATAAAAGTCACATTTAAAGGAATATCATAAAGCATGTAGTATTTCCAATTACAAGATTTGAAACCTTTTAAGCACTAAAAACCTTAAAGCAAGCCTTTTGGCAAGCAGGCTGCTTATAATACAACCCCAAAAAATATTTTCGATCAATTTAAACACTAAAACCTATTATATATTTTTTAAACCTCTTCTGATGGAAAGATAAATAAGGAGGAAAACAATCTTCTTGAGATTAACATGGGCATTGTGCACAATTAAAATATAATCATCTTTAAACTCTTTAAGATCTTACTTATGTACTGTGTTGCTATATCAGTTCCTAAATATCAAAGTGGAACAATTAAAAGTATTTCTTCCTTTCCTCCTCTTTGTTTGTGAGCAATTTACCCTAAGGCTGCCTGGCTTGATTTAGGTTTTTATGACTTAACAACCTTGTCTCTTATCTCCCTTTACCAAGTGAGATCATTTGCAATTTAAAATTTAGCATGTATCAAAGCTTTCATAATAAATTATTCTCAACAAACTTTAGTTTGAATTCCACAACTCCCAAACAACTTTAAGTCCTTTAGTAACCTTTCAGTATGTAAACAACTGAATTTCAAAGCCATTTACTTTTATTCCTTTCAGACATCTGTTTAAACCCGAATAGAACCTCCAGTTTAGCTTCCTTTACCTCAAAGTATCCCTTACATAACTGATTGAATTCCATCAATATTATTCTGATTTACCATTTGTTCTAGAATTCACACCTATTATTTCTTTATCAATTACTCTTATTTCCTCTGGCTTCTCCTCCTTTACCATTATTGTAAAAAGAGGAAAGGTACTATATTTAATTGCATGTAATCCTATTAGCTTCCTGGGCTGGTAAAATTTTCTCTTGTCAATTTCATACAGTTTGCACATCATATATCCTTAACCTATTCAGGTGGAAAACTTAATTCTCTTTATAGTCTAAATGCATACATATTTTGTATTCATTCATCTTTATTTTCTAGCAATTTGAGTCTGAATATATGTTAATCTCTAGATCACAGATTCCTTCTTATACATTGTATGCATTTAAAAAACAAAAACCAAAAACCCTTACCTTCCCTTTTGGAGTCATTATTGGCTCTCAGGCAGAAGAGTGGTAAGGGTAGACAATGGGGGTCAAGTGACTTGCCCAGGGTCACACAGCTGAGAAGTGTCTGTGGCCAGATTTGAACCTAGGACCTCCCGTCTCTAGGTCTGGCTCTCAATCCACTGAGCCACCCAGCTGTCCCCTGTACACAATTTTAAAAACAATTCATACAACTCTTAGTCAAAACAACACTATTTAGAAATTCCATCTTTTGCAAAATACCCAATCCTTAGTACCTGTATTATTAAAACCCATGCATAGATTAACCATTTTAAAAACTTCTTGTGTGTCATATGATTATTTGTTGCTAGTTCTGACAGCACATACATTAAAAGAACATCTCATTTTGAAAAATCCCAAGTTTAAATTCTAGAATAAGTTTTCAATAATAACATTACAACTTTATCTGAATAACTTTCACATTTACAAAGTAAAAACCAAGGCTTAACAAACGTCTAACCATGAGTTTTTTGTGCTCAATAAAGTCTGGTTGATATTTCACATTTGACTGACAAAGTTACCACAAAAATAAAATTACATTGTACCATATCAACACAATTAGCCATCCCCAACTATTAAAGTCAAATCTTAAGTGAAAATGCTTCCAATTGTGGAGTAAAATCTTCCTTTTCTGCTCTGAATCTTTCTCTTTTTCACTCCTTTGGGGGCCCATCCAAAGGGAGAAAGAGGAAAAATCATTGAACAGATATTTGCTCTTGTCCTCTGCTGAGGATCTCTGACTGTGGGAAGTTCAATCTTTCAACTCCCCCTCTTTTTTGTAATGTCCAATTTAAGAATACGTAGAGATGAGACTGTGACAAAGACAATAAACAAAAACATACAACCTTATGACAAGCATGCTTTAAAAGGAAAAAAAATCAGTTCTTTAGGATCCATGGTTAAAAAAGAAATGTTTGCTGTGAGAAAGCTCATTAAAACAGTTGCAGCACACTGTCCCCTTCAACTGAGGGTACTCAGGTACAGCAATCAGCCATCTGATTGGCTGAGCTGACTTCCTTGTCCCCTAACTTTCTTGAAAAAGGGGGATTTTGATGTTTCCAATTATATAAATCAGAGGAGGTGAACGGCCAGTATTGATGAACCATTAGCTCACCGGGGACCATGGGTCCCACGGTCCGGACAGGGAGGGCCACTGTGGAGGAAGGTAACTGGCTTATTTCGGAAGCAAGAGGGCTGTGGCCCCTTGTCCGATGGGCTGGGGGAGGTGAAGGTAAAACAGGGGGAACTGCCTGGGCAGGAAGTGCTGCCTGGGCTTTCCCCGGTAGGGGAGGGTATATGGGAGCTGGGGGGTTGTAAGGGGGAGGTAAGGGAAGGTCCAGCAGAGATTCCTCCTCCGGGGCTGGGAGGACTGGCGGTGCTGAGGGGTTGAGCTGTCCCTGCTTTTAGATGGGTCCCCAGCTGCTTTGTCTAGGGCAAGGGCAAGGACTCGCACCGAGTCCGTGTATGGCTTGAGCCATGGGGGAGGGTCCTGAGCCAGGGATTTCCAGGTAAAAATGTAGGGAATCTGGTCTGGATGCCCCTCAGTTCTAGGGGCGAAAACCGCCGTGAGGACTGCTGAGATGACCGCACAATCCCAGGTTCCCCCATAAGGCCATCTTATCCCAAAGGTGGGCCATTCCGCGTTACAAAGGGCTTGGAGTTTCCCTTTGTGGACCTCCAACCCTAAGTCTGCTGCATGGGACTTAAAATCCCCAAAGTGTTGGACAACCAGGTCGATAGGGTAGCTAGGAGAGTTGCCCATTTTTCTTGTGGTAGGGTGGCCAAGAAGATAGAGAGAAGAATAACAGAGGAAAGAAAGATCAAGAAGAAGAGACCACGTAGTGCCAAAAAAATTCTGTGGGGAGCAACCTCCGGTTGAGCCTTCCGAAGGGAACGGGGAGCCCCAAAGGACCAGGGCCAGCCAGGCCAGAGGTCCCTCATCCACCCAGGACTGAGTAAGGTGTCCCTCAGTCAGTTCTCGGTGTCTAATCTTACAAACCCACAATTTCTCAAGGGGACTCAAACCTCTTTCTACTTCGGCGGTTTCAGCGCTTTTCTGCCCGCAGGACTCAAACCTGCACACCACAGGACTTGAATCTGTAGTCTCACGAGGCTTTGACTCGCAGAAAAACTCCTGCGCACTCCCAGCCGGCAGGTGGGGTCAACTCAAAGGACTTGAATCTCTTTACCCCCAAGACCCTTTGGCCAGGGAGCAAAGGAAGCAACTTGCAACTCACAGGCCTCGAACTCGTGACACAGCTAAATTTGGCCGGAACTGAACCTGAGCAAGAAGGGGGGAAGGGGAGTAGGGGAGTGAGAGGAGGGGTAGAGAAAAGGTGTAGGCACTCGTTTCCCCGATTTCTCAGCTGTTCTCTCGGAGGAACGGAGACGTGATAATTTCGGGTCCAGACTCAGAAACAGGTCAAGGAAAACAGCCAAAGTCAACTACCCCCTCTCGGGTTAGGTATTCACCTCTTGCCAGAGATGGACCACAGTGCTTAGGCATAGGCGGGCCGTATAATCCCCGGCCAGGCGGACGCCCTGCTACCCATATGCACAGCGTGGGCTGTTTTTCCTTGCCATCAAGGCACCCAGTCACTCAGCAGACACACATCCAGTCACACAGGTAATCCTCACCTTCAGATACCGGTTCCGGGATTCCAGCCAAACGAGTTTCCAGGCTCACTCAGAGTGGCTTCCATTCTCCGTCGGCCATTCCTAGGGCGTATTCCCAAGAGGACGAGCCCCCATATGTTAAGGCCCTTTTTGGGTGAGCCCAAGGAAACAAGACAGATGATGCAAGGTGCACAGAGAGCAGGGCTTTATTAAGCTACACACATTCATACGCGGGGGAAGAGACCGGAAAGAATGGTCTCCCCCTGAGTAGATTCCCAACACCCTTTATATAGTACATAGCAGAGCCAGAGCAAAAGGTATTTATCATTCAAAGGGCATGGTTTATTGGCTCGCGCAGGGGCCCGTTGGGTGGGTTGTATACAAGGTCTTATCTAGGATACACACTTCAGCTTGCAAGGGGTCTTATCTAACAGCCTGTAGGTTTGGGCAAGGGTCAGTTTGGCCATCCACTATGCCAACAAAATTGTTAATCCTTTTTCTGTATAAATTGGTAAGAATTGCCAGATAGTTTAAGCATTGTTAGTGAGGACTGAAATTAAGAAAAAACTGGAAAATTATTGGAAAGAAAAATTGGTTATCATGATTTGTAAAATCAAAACTTTTCATTGTATATGTAAATCTTGGAAACTTCTCAGATCCTAAATACAATTAGTGAAAATTGCTGTTTAAGGAAAAAACCACTGGAATTGCAACTAATATTAATTTTGAATTTTGAATTCAGGTATAGTTGTCAGATAGATCATTGAACTGTATTCACCATTCAAAAAGAAAGACATGACTGATTAATATCCCTGACTCTTACCTGAAGTCAAAGTGTTTAATTCTTTCCCTGCTTTTTCCTTTCAAAGTGAATTTTTATAATCAAAGTGAAATAATAATTGAAGCCCCAAAATTTTAAATGTGTATAGCAAACAATATGTTCTACCACTTATTTAAGAGACTGCACCCCACCCCATTTTTGTCCCAATGGAAGTTATGGTGAATCCCTTGTAAATTAATTCATTTGTATAATAAATGAACATGAATTAGAATAACCAATTACAAAAACAAACAAACAAACAAAAACCCCAGAATTATATTATGAGGGTCGAGGTATTGCTTTATTTACACAGGAAATGAATGCCTACAGCAGAGAACTTCTCAGGAACAACTGAACTCATGAAACAACCTAGATGACTACACCAAAGACCCCAATCACTGAAGCTCATGATTTGGAGAGAAGCCAGAACTATTCACATGGCAGAACAATCCCTGGAGGTGGCAAGCCTCCCTAAGACTGATCAATCTTAATGTTAACCTCAGTACAAATATTACTATTGTTGTGATTCAGCTACTTTGAAAATGTAACCTATTATGATGTACACCCTTGTATTCTGATATTGGGTATAACTATTTTTGTCACAAATGTAAGTTTTCAAAGTGTTTTTTTTCCTTCCATTAGCTTAATCTAAACCGATATTTATTCCACCTGAAGATAACATAGCATACTTAGTACATCTTACATCAAATACTTATTGCAGATTTGATTAGAAAAAGGTTTTCCCTTTATTTAGCCTCCTCTACAGCATCTTCCTTTTATGATGGTCTTTCTTCCCACATATCCCATAATGATTTGTTTCATACTCTTAGTACCTGTGGATTAACTCTTATCTTATTTCTTTTCATTCTTGTTTGTTTTCAAGTCATCATCAGATCCCTAGGCTCTAGCATACATCAAGTCCAAATTGAATTGAAGTCACTTCAATTAAAAAGAAAAGGTGGATATGCCAGGGGCCATCAATTCCTTCCTAAATGACAAAGGTGGGGGATCCTGGAACTGCACAGCAGATTCCAGGGAGGATGGAAACCCCTCACTCAGACACCCCTGTGTGACTCTTCTCTTACTAACACTGCTTATTATTGAAATTATTGTGATCAGTATCCCCACTCAGCCCCAAGGAAATACAGAAGAAAATGTTATAGGCTATGATTAAAGCCCTTACAGGCTCCCTACAAACTACTAGGAAATTCCCATCTTTACATGTATTAATACAGAAATTCTCTTAAAAATCATTTCATAACAAACCAGCAAATAATGAGTTAATGTTTAAGATTTTAAACTCCAATGAACTGCTCCTGGGTTTTCCATTCCCATACACAGAAGCTTCCATAATGAGAAACCAGAGACAATAAGCCTCCCCTCCATGATCCCTGATTCGGTACATTACAATGGATGAAAAATGGAGAAGTAACCTTCCGGGTAAAGGCCAGTACATCCCTGAACTGTACTCTCCACTCCATAATCTGGGAAACATGTCAAAACATACCTTTGAAGAATATTGAAAGTTACTGGAGAATGAAGAATTGTTAGTAACAAAGTTAATGTATGACTTAATCCATTATCTCCAAGAAAAGATGTATATTGAAAATGAATTTCCCTGCCAACCTTATGTTTTGATCTCAAAGCATATAAAAATAAACCTTACTTGAGGCAGAGCAATATTCATGATGCCTGCCTGGCTGGCTGAAACACTGACTGTCTCTCATTCATCTTAATCCACCCATGCTATCCCACCACTGAGATTACCCGGACCTGTGGGTGTTATACTTCCTCGATGTCCAACTCTTTTAAAACATGACCCCATGTGAGATTTTCTGGGCAAAGACACTGGAGTGTATTTGCCATTTCCTTCTCCAGCTCATTTTATGCATGAGGAAACTGAAGGCAAACAGAGTGAAGCGATGGGCTCCCAGGATTATACAGTAAATATCTGAGACTTGGATGTAGGTCTTCCTGACTCTAACCCAGGAATTTATTATAACAATTACTCTAATAAAAAATAAATAATTTGCCTAATAAAGGGATGCATCAAATTGTTTTTGCCACGGAGGGAAGAAAGAACAAACTTCATTATGTTTGAATGGTGGAGAAACTGAGGCACAAGACACTAGGCACCACTGAGCTTAAAAGACAGAAGAAACCTTTGGATTCCTTTAATATGAGAAACTAAACTTTCAGAGAGAGGTTGAAGTGAAAGGCTACAGAGAAGGCAAAACTTCATATACCCAGAGAAGTCGCATTATACTATAAGGTCAAATGGAAAGGCCCAAATGCCCCCCAAAGGTACAGTGAATACATGGATGGCCAGGTCCCAAGATGTTTAGTAGGGTTCATAAGCAGGTGAATTTCAGAGGGGCAGGAGGGCAGAGGCATTAACCTGTAGAGCCTGAGGAGGCATTGGCAAGATAAGATGGCCTGGTAGTTCTTTCTCAGTGTCTGGAAAAGCAGCCCCTTCAACAGAGTGCTTCACTTACTTCTTTGTTCAAATTACGACTGTGTAGAAGGAATTTTGTCCCGTCCCCCTCCTGGAATGCAGACCCAGTTCATCCCATTTTCTACATGCTGGCACTATGTCCATGAATGTAAATCAAAGGATGTGGGTGGACCACACCAGTCTCTCTACTTCCCTGAGCAGGCAGCTGAGACAGACAGAAAATCTTGCAGGATGAGCTACATGTGGTCAGACTTACAGTAAGAAAGAGACTTTAAATCTGTGCTTATCTACCTTTTCTATTTCAAGTGATTATTAATACATTTATGGAAAATTAGAAACTTGGAAATATTAATTTCAATCTAACACAACCCTTGGAGAGGCGTCTTTTTCTTCCCCATTATTTCCCATCCTATAAGCCACATCCCTTTCCCGCTGTCATCATTCCAGCTGCCTGTCCTCTCCCTGTCCTCCCTTGGAAAGACCCTTTGGGTAGTTGATTTTCCCAGGGCAGCTGAAGGAGGATTCCTTTTCCAAATCTGATTTTTGGAGGACTGGACTGCGCCAAGAGAGCCAGGCCATTGTGCCCCCTGATGCCACATCCCTCTCCCAGAAAGAAGCCACACTCAGGAAACCAAAGGAGCATCTAGCATGTGTGCACAGAGACTACCACCAGGGGGCAGCGCAGATGCACAAAGGACCAGAGAGAACTAGAATTACAGCATGGAAGGAAAGAATCCCTGAATGAACATAACTTCTTACTCAAATATTTCTCCTGGCTCTGCTTGGATACATCCAGTAATGGGAAATTCTCTGTTAGGAAATTTGAGTTCTGAATTCAAGTCATTGGGATTTCCTCTAACCTTTGCCCCTAGTTTTTCCTTCTAGGGACAAACACAGCTAGTCTCATGGCCTCTTCCCCTGGACAGTCCCCCCTCCACCCCCAGGTCTTAGTGTCTCCTGTCATTTCAAGGCTTCATTTTATAACGCCCGATGATACCATGTTCCCTACCATTCTGGTCCCCTCAAGATGTGAAGCCTTGGGCTGGGCACAGGATTCCCCTGGAGAAGGAACAGAGTGGAGGAAATTCGTGACTTCCCTCCAGGGGGACTGTGAGCACCCCCAGAAGGAGCCTGAGGTTCCCCCCTGAAGACATGGGGGATAGTTATGCCAGCAAAGTAGAGTTCAAGATCATTGTAACAGAGCAGAAGGGCTTAGATGATGAGCCCAGGGACAGACTGCCAGGGCATGTCTGAGAACAAACCCTGCTACACCAGAGAAAGCCAGCATCATGTTCTGGCCCAGCAATGCTCAAAGACAGCCTGACAGGGTATGGAGAGAGGTGAGAAATATCTTCCACTTAAGGAAGTTATGAATCTATAAATGAATGAAGCAAGATTGGAGCCTGGTGGGAGGGGGGCTGCCTCATCCCCAGAAACTGGCCAGGGCAGAGCTTATAATTCAATCAGTCTTATCTCTCTGTACAAAGCCTGGGTCCCAAGAACTTTCTAGAAAGTAGCCACTGGACTGTCCTCAGTCCCCAGGTTACATATTAATTGTTGCCTATTGGCCCTTCTGACCTCCTGCCCTGAGAAGGGCTGGGAACCCTTTCCCAGGAGAGCAGCAACTCCAGAATAGAGCTTCTCTCATTCCATGGGCAGATACTCCCCAAAGGCAGCTTTGCTTCCAGCCCTTTCACCCTCCTCCAGCAGGAGAGTTTGGCTGTTGGCTGGCACAGGGGGCTGAGAAGGGTCATTCGTGAGGATGGGTCTCACGTCCTTCAGGCAAGGAAGAACCCAGGGCTCAGCTGCACAGAATCCAGAGACTCAGTCAAGCAAGGGTCATCTAGTGGGCTCTTTCCTGCCTGCAGACTCACAGGGCTCCCTCCCAAGGCAGCTCATGCCAGCCTGATTAACCCGCAATAAATAAATCTGAAATTGGAATGAGTCCAATGGCCTCTCTTTCTAGTCTTTGAATTTGGTCCTGTTGCAGGTCCAAGGGCTCCCTTGGGAAGGTGGGTTCTCAGAGTCTCTCCCAGGATGTCTATCATCAAGAACAGCCAAGACCAGGAAAGGGCAGAGTCCCATCTAAGGGTCCAGAGGAAATCCCTATTGGGGGGGGGGGCTTGACCCCCATGGTGGCTGTTGGTCCCACGGGGCAATGACCCATCCTGCTTGGGTTAGATATTCCTGGGGCTCAGTTCTGCCCTTGGATAGCCTGATGGTCTGAACTGGACGGGGTTCCTCGGTCTGCAGTAGAGCCCCAAACCAAATCAAACCCTGGTGGTTAGGACAGCAACCAGCT
>NC_058132.1:22073355-22113952 GCF_016433145.1 Gracilinanus agilis
CACTTCACCCAGTTTGCCTCAGTTTCCTCATCTATAAAATGAGCTGGAGAAGGACACAAGCAAAGCACTCCAGTATCTTTGCCCAGAAAACCCAACATGGAGGAAGGGACAGACAGACACAACTGAAGGACAGAAAAGTGAAGTGCTGCCCAAGGTCACAAAGGCTAGATTTGAACTCGCAACTTCCAGGCTCCAGACCCAGCTCCCCATCGACTGAACCCCAGAAGGAGGGGTTGGGAGGGAGAAAGTGGGGGGCAGGAAGAGGAAGGTGTCCTCTACCTGCTTTAGTCTACCTCCTTCCCTGTTCCCACTCTCCAGTCTGGTCCGACCCCCAGAAGCCACAGTGAATGGCTGAGCAAAGGTCAGGGCACTGTGGCCTGGCCTGAGAGGGGAGGGCAGGGAGGCTCAGCAGTCGGGGTCCTAGAAGCCCCCCACAGGGTCCAAGCACATGGCCTCTGCCCCTGCTCTCTGTGCTTTTTCTGGGGTACAAACATTCAGTCCTCTGGGAGGGAAAGAGGGGAGGAGGCAGCCCAAGAGGACTGTGGGTAATCCTGAGTGACCTTGCTCCCCCTGGGCACAAAAGCACTCCATGGACAGTGGGAGGAGGGGCTCCCTGGGAGGGGCAGAAGGAGGAGGAGAGGGGAGGGGAGGGAGGACAAAGTCAGAGACTGAGTTCCTACCCTGCGGGGCCCCTGTGATCCTGGCAGAGAAAAGAGCTCCAGCCCCAAAGAGAAAGATCCCAGGCCTGTGGAGCAGGGCAAGCAGCCGCCACAGAGACAGAGCCAGGCTCTGGGGCAGCCACACAGCCTGCAGGCCTGGAGACCAGCAGGGACAGCTCCAGGGAGAGCCCTACAGAGGAGACGCCTTGCTGGGGGGGAAGAGTAGAAATTCCTGGGAAGGAGAGAGGTGGTGACACTCGGTGGGCAGCACAGACCAATGGAGAGACCCTCAGAAGCCTCCCAGAGTCGGGGTAGCACCTGGAAGGGGCTCCTGATCATCACAGGTGAGGCGCCTGCTGTGCTGGGGCCCAGAGGAGGAGGAGGGGGAGCCTGGGAGCTTCTGGGCCACCTAGAGACAAGGGGAGCCACACGAAGACCAGCAGGGAGGCCAGTCCCAGGAGACACTCTCTGCAGATGTGGCCAGGGAGGCAGAGGCAGGGGCAGAGCAGAAGGGGAGGGGCGCTGCTGACCTCTGCCTCCTTCCTCCCCTCAGCCTCCATCCTCAGCTGCTGGATCCAGCCAACGTCTGCTCAAGCTTTCAATGTTGCACCAGACCCAGCCTATGGGAGAGTAGGCGGCAACGTCACCCTGAATATCCAGGGCTACAACGGGAGTACTGTGTCCTACACTTGGTACTATAAGTCAACAACTGAGGATCCCAATGAGGTTAAGATCACCATGTACTATCCTTACTCTAAAAAGCAGTCACCAGACAATACCCTGCAGAGGGTGTTCCATAATGGCTCTATGCTCATCCCAGACCTCGTTGTGGGTTCTGGTTACTACAGGTTAGAGATCATTGGTATACCTGAAAGAAGACATGGAGAAAGAGCCCAGGTGACTGTGTATGGTAAGTGCTGCCCTGGCCAGGGGCCCTGCAGTTGCTCTAACAGCCTCTCTCTGTCCGGTTCCTTCTCACATCCTTAGCCAGGGAGCAGGAAGAAGCCCCAGCATGACCCTCTCCGAAAGGAAGGAGCCTGAGGAGCTGAGACTCCCCGAACTCAGGGCTTCCTGCTTAGCAGCCACAGAGAGCCCAGGAGAGCTCAGAGGGCCCTGGCTGCAGAGGTAGCTGCTTTCTTCCTCCAGCCTCCCCCAGGGCACACTGGGAAACTTGGGTGAGGACCTGAGGGCTCCCCTTGGGACTGAGGCCAACAACCCATTCCCCAAGTTCACCTGCACCCAGACCTCTAAAAGTCCAGGAGGTCGGGGCAGCCCAGTGGGGCAGGGACAGTCCCAGACGCCCCATGGCCTGCCCTGCCAAGCTCAGAGGGCAGCTCCAGACCACCTACTCCACAAGAGCCAGAGGCCTGGCTGCTTTGGGGCCTGGGACCCCCTAGAAGCCAGTTGCCAACCTGAGGCTCCCAGTGCTGTGAGAGGGACCCCAGAGGGAGAACACGTGCATTCCCTCCCTTTTCTGGAGGAAAGGCCAAGCCGGGGGCCCGGGCTTCTCTGAAGGGACAGACTGGGCAGAGGGTCACAGCTCCCACTGAGGGCTCAGCTGGAGGAAGCGACAAATGCCATGCAATGCAGGGAGCAAAGAGGTCAGGTAGGGCTCCAGAGGGGCAGCTTTTCTCCTTCAGAAAGCTGGCCACACTAGCTAACATTTCTGCAGTGTCTGAAGGCAGACAAAGTGCCTTCTGAAGCACTTTTCATTTGATCCTCACAAAGACTCTGTGCTGTAGGTGCCATTGGCCAAAGGCACAGAGCTAGGAAATCACTGAGGCAGAATTTGAATTCAGGCCTTCCTGTCCTCTGAGTCCAACATTCCAGCCATGCATCACCCAGGTGCCTCCCCCCACTGAGGATTACCTCAGGAGATAGTGACAGCCCCAGCACTGGGAATCTTTAAGCAGAGACTAGTTGGCCATTGACCCAGAATGCTCTAGTGGGGAATCTCTAACCAGCTCTGGGTTGGACAAAGTGACCTTTGAGGCCCAGAAGCAAAGACTCCCAGAGGCCCCAGGGTGAGACTTGCAGCCCTGAGGGGGCGGCATGGTCTGGGGGACTCAGCAGGGTGGTGACAGGCTCTCTGGTACATCCAGGGTTTTCTTCCATGGTTTGCCCATGGGAATTGTCCTGGGTCCCTTCTGTGGTAGGAGCCAGTGTTTGGGGAGGGCCCTGCTGCTCCTCCCCAGCTGGGTTCTGTTATTGCCCTCCTGAGCAGAGGAGATTGGGGGAGGAAGGTCTTAAGAACCAGCAACTGGGGATCCCCAAGCATTTATCAGGTGCCCAATACATGCCAGGCTCTACGGTAGGTACTGCAGATAAAGGAAATGCCAGAATCTTTAGCCTCAAGGAGCCTATGCTCTGCTGGAGAAACTTGGAATAAATCAAAGGAGAATTGGGATTAGCCCTAGACTAGTCAGTGATGGGCAAACTATTCCCTGAAGGCTTAGTTTTCCCATCACCGACTTAAGCAATTCCCTAATCACTACTCCCCCACATACAGATGTAGTGATTAGGGAATTGCTAAGTCAGTGATGGGCAAACTAGGCCTTCAGAGAATAGTTTATCCATCACTGTTCTAGAGGTTGTTGAGTTGTTCATATTATTTGCTCAACAGGTATACTTCTCTGAATTTTCCCAAGTGAAAGGAAATTCTTGGTTCTCTTTGCCTATTCTGTGTTTACACTTATAAAAAGGGAAGGCCACAAACTCTTACTACAGGAGTTTACACCTCCAAAAAGATGATACCCTTACTTAACCTTAAGTGGGGGGAGGTCTGCCTGTACATGCTAAACTGGGTGATAACTCAGAAAAGTGTATATCCAAACTGAATGACTACTCAAACCTGTGAATCAAAACTGGGTGACAACTCAGAAACATGTGAATCCTTTGAAGAAGAGTTAATAACTTCAGAGGTGAGAAGTTGATCCCGTAGACACTACCCCCTGGGCAGTGCTAGACATTTTGACCACTATAAAAGGCCATGAATTTTTGAGGCAGTGGAATGGACTCCAAGAAGAGAGTGGACTCCAGGAAGGAAGTTAGCTTCAAGAAAAAGGTCGGCTCAAGGAAGAAAGTTGGCCTCGGGAATCACCTTCAACTCGTGTCATTGTCTTGACCTGCCTCTTGGAGTGGAGAGCTGGCTTTCAATATTTAGTTAGATAGGCTAATGTTGTCTCTACCTTTTGTATTTCTCTATTTTCACTCTTTCCACCTCTTTTGTAAATAAAAGCTATAAAAACCATTTTGACTTTGAGCAATAATACTTTGAATTGGCGACCACCACTATTATTGATAATCTTTATATATTTAGCCAAACCATTAATTTGAACACTTACACAAGATACATGGTCAATTGTGTAAATGTTTCTGGAGGATTTAGGCCCCAAAGTGTCATTGACATGCCATTGATACTGGGCAGGTGGCTAAGACTGAGCTTGACACTCTAAGGCCAGTGAGTCATTGAATATGACCATAATCTCCCCATTTTCATATCTTGATTTGGTCTCATCTGTCTGTGAAAAGATGAAAAAACATGAGATATCAATCATTGTTAAGGAAAGGATTGGGAGAGGGAGGAGACTCAAAGTCAAACACAGTTTCCAGTCAGGGTGAGAGGCTCACTTCCATTGGCACAGACTGAATTCCAAACTTCACGTTGATAAGCTCCAGTCTCTTCCCTCTTCATACACTTGACAGTGAGGGTCTGGTTATTCTCAGACATAATCATCCTCTCCCTGAATGACAGGGGGTGGCCATTGAAGAACCATGGAATTTTGATTCCCTTATAATCTGTGCTACATGTCAAAGCCAAAGAGTCATCCTGTATGACAACAGTCGGCAACCTTTCTGGCAGTGAGAGCCATAAATACCTGTGGAAGGAGGAGGATGGAGGCAGAAGGCGCTGGAATATGGGGCGGGGACTGAAGGGCCCCCTGGGGCACATCCTGGGGCTCTGCCCGGACTGGCCCGACAGGAGGTGGAGCCAGATATGGCTCAAGAGCCATACGTTGCCAACCCCTGCTCTATGATGTTGGTGCTGTTGACAGTATTGGGTTTGGACAGCTTCTCCACAGAGGGAACAAGAGGAGAGAGTTGTGTGTCACTGGTCTGTGTCTTCACCAGTCCATTTCTTCATTAAAAATAACACCTAAAGTCCAAACTGAAACTTATTCCCTCTCTTCATTCAAGATACCCTTTAATGATTTATCACATGGTTCGATGGGTATATGATCGGGGATTGGGCTTTAAAAGACCACTCTATTGCAAATATGAATAATACAGAAATAGTTTTTGAACAATTTTATATATTATATATTTATATATAATAATAACAATATATATGTATTATTATGCATAAATACACCAGTGGAAGTGCTTGTCAGCTCTGGGAAGGGGAGGGAAGAGGAGGGAGAAATCATGAATCAGATAACCATGGAAAAATACTCTTAATTAATTAATTTTAAAAATAATGATAACAACAATAAAGATACCCCTTAAACAGAACCTTCTCAAGGAAAGCTATTCTGATGCCATCATCTGCTTTGTGTTCTCTTACTGAATTACCTTATATTGAACCAGAGGTCTTGGAACTAACAAAACTTGGATAGAAGTTCTGCTTCAGACACATACCAGCTACTTAATTCTGGGCAAGCTCCTGCCTATCCCATCAGTGTCTCTCGAACTCTTGAAGACTAGGAGATGAGGTCAAGGTGCCAGCCTGCATTGGAGGAGGAAGTTTTTTCCCCCAGAAATCCCTTCTACCCAAGAAATCATTAGTCATGGGCTATCTTTATTCCCCTTATATTTATCCCCTATACATGTTTACATGTTTCCTTGATAGAATCTATGCTTTTTGAGTGCAGTGGTTCTAATTGTTTATCTTTTATCCCTAGGATCCAGTCCAATGCATATCATGATTGCCTAATAAATTATTGTGGATCAACATATTGATGATTCCTAAATCATTCCCCCCACAGTGTGCTCTATACAGGAGTTGTATGACAAAAAGAAAGCTGGAGATGATCCAACCCAAAGTTGGCTGCTGCTTCTTACCCTGTAGCCATTGAATGCCTTCTGCTACAGACTGATACATAGGACAATTCCCAAAATGCACACCATGGAAGAAAGCCCCAGATGTATTGGCTGTCAGCATCTTCCCAGAGACAACACCATCTCAGAGCTAGAAATCCCTCTGATGGGCCTTCTGGGATTCTTCCTTTCTGGGTTCCAGAAGTCATCTTGTCGATCCCCACTCCAACATCCCTGGCAAATTGTCATCTGATCTCTCCTGAGAGATTCCCCGTACTTGGAAGGTCAGTATTTCCTGAGGTGACCCTCAGTGGTAGGAGGCATCTAGGTGTACAGTGAATGGAATTTTGGAATTGGAAGTCAGGAAGGCCTGAGTTTGAATCCTGCTTCAGCTACTTACCAGCTGTGTGACTTTGACCAAGTCCCTTAATCTCTCTCATTCTCACTTTCCTCATTTATGGAAATAGCACCTACATTGTGAGTTCTTTGTGAGAATCAAATGAGATATGCTATATAGAGCACTTTGTACCCCTTCAGGTACTATGTAAATACGAGCTGTTGTTGATCCATCCCTCAGCTGGAAAGCTTTCCTTATTGGGAAAGTTGTCCCTTCTTTGAGTCCTAAATAATCTCTTTGCTCCATACATTACATTGAACTTGTCCTTCAGCTAAGAACTCAGCAGGAGGTGTGACCCTCTACCCCAATCTATCCCTCCAGAGGAGGCTGGGCCTCTCCATCTTGGCCTTTCCTCTAGAAAATGGAGGTAATACAGATATGCTCCCTCTGGAGTCTCTGTCTAGGACAGAATCCTTCCTCTCATGGCATTGGAAGCCTTCAAAAGCATAGGTGTCCAGATGGTCCCAGCAGCCAAGGTAGAAGGTCTTCTGGCTTCTGGGCAGTGACCAGTCTGGATTTGATCTCTGCTAGGCCCAGCTGGCAAGGAAGTGTCAGTGACCAACTAGTCTTGTTCTCAACAATGCTCTCTCTGACTCACAGACTTAAATGCCTTTGGATAGGTAGACTTCTGGAATAGGTTGTCTGCCTCAGGCACAATTGAACCAAGTACCATTATAAACCTCCAGTGGTCCATCCTAGTTTCATAGTACGGCCTAGAAAGTTGGGAAGAAGGAATTGACCTCCTAAATAGTGACTACCTCAGCAGCTAGGGACCTCCGAGCTCTCATGTGATCTCTGTGGCCATTAGGTAGGCAAGTCCTTCCAGCAGGGATGGCTCATACTCTGGATTATCCCTGCTCCATGGGGGAGGACCTTAAAGGCCTCTCACACCAGATAGAGGAAGGGTATGGGAATGTCTGCATAGCCCAAGGGAAGGGCACCACTTACCACACACACACAGAATTGTCCTTCTGTCCCAATCATCTGGAAATAAGAATCAACAGTTTGTACAATATTAGAAATCAGTGTCAGAGAGGCTGAGGTTGGGGATGATCTAGGGAGCCATCAGGGAATGCCCCCTCCAGGACATTTGTTGAATCGTGTACTCCAGTACCAACAATGTACCTCACAATCATGGTGGAATCCTTGACTGTCTTTCTGGACTAGGAATAGCTGAGAACCTTCTCAGGAAACCCTTGGATGATCAAGGTGATGTTGCTTCCCACTGCCCCATAGGGTGGATTTGGCACACACTTTGGGGCAAGGTCTTGAGCAGATGTGAGCTAGATACAGGTAGTGAGGAGAGAGGCTGAAAGGGGAGGAAGAAAGCAGAGGTCAGCTGGGTCCCCTTCCTCTCCTGAGAGGCCCAGATCACTGAGCTGTTCCCAAGGTAAGGGTGGGACTGCTAAGCCTGTTCCAGGTTCTGCTGGGGGCTCAGTGGGATAGGTTGGGAGGACATTCCTGTGTCTACATATCAATGTCTCTGTCTTGGTCTCTCTGAGCATCTTCCAGGGACCTGATGTAGAAAGGACCTAACAATGTGGTAGGCAAGACAGTGAAGGGAGAAAAGAATCAACAAACTAGTGTGGCTGAGAGTAGAAATCACATCTTAGACCTAGAAAAGACCCTAGAGATGCCTGACTCAAATACTCTTGATTGACATATTAGGAAACCAAGGACCACATAAGTTAACAGATGTGGCTGATATCAAATAATAAATAGCAAAGGCAGCATTTGAACCTGGATCTTCTGGCTCCAAAACCAGGGAGAGCATTTCCCACTCACCCCTAGGGGCATTTGAAGGCTAACAGAGGTTTGCTCCCAAACTGCCTGGAAGTAAGATGGTGTTCTAGGTAAACACAAGTTAAGAAAGGTGAGTGAACTATCCATGGTCACCCAGCTAGTAAACATAGCTGGGATCCAAACCCAGATCTTCTCTGACTGTAAAAACTCCCTTGGCCTCTTCAGAGATTATTCAGCTCTGGGACTTGACATTGCCCTGAATCTCAGAATGTGGACTGATGGCCCTGAACTGCTACTTCTCCTCTGCCCCTGGCACAGGTCTGCAGAGACTGTCTTTGGGACAGACCTCCTGGTGATAGCAGTAGACAGTGGGCAGTGAGGGGTAGTAATAGGAAAGGGAGCCTCCTACTCTGAAGTCTTGCATTTCTCACCACTTAGTACTAGTTAAACATTGTAAGGGCCAGAATGTAAGGGCACTAAGTAGGGTGTGAACTCACTAAGTGGTGTGCGAGCTCCTCCACCTAGTTCAAGCTTGTGCTTAAGTTAGTGTTAACTAAAGTGTTAACTCCAACTAGGCAAAGAGAATAAAGGATTCCCTTTTTATGAGTGTAAACTCAGAATAAACAAAGAGAACCAAGAATTCCCTTTCCACAATATCAACTGCAAAACTTGTAGTTTTAGCATGAGTCAAGCATGAATAGCAGATTGATCAGTTCCCCATTCTGTGCACCGGATCGACAATGCTCTATCCTGGGCATCAGCTTTGTGCCTAATCTGCTTTACTCATCACTCATATTGTTCAGAACAGACCAAAAATATGATGCCACATTGGTGGGAAGCTACTCGAATTTTGAAGAATGAAGCAGACTGCACCAGCATAGGTTACAAATGTCGATTTATTCAAGTTTATACAAGCAATTATGTTGAAAAAAGGAGTTTCCACATGAGACTGGATCTGTGACAGCAGCAGGATGAGGTGATAAGATTCCTGCATCCCTCTGAGGTCAGGTCAGACATTAAAACACACATAAAACAAAGAAGACATGCTGCCAGGGACAGCCCTTGGTTGTGTGTCAGTTTTCCCAGGGGACAGAGAAGTGAGCACAACCAGAAGAACATTGTATATAGGGATGAAGTGGGGTACACTTCTTACAATAATGCACAGACACCCAGGAGTTCAAACTATAGGAGCCTTTACCTTTATTACTGGCCAGCGGGGTGGCCCCCGAACAAAGGTAGGTACAGAATTTACAGAAGTACAGAGGGACAGGAAACTTTCCTTTGGCACACACACCAAAGGAGGGAATTGGTGCATTTAAACGAAGTCATAAATGTATATTCCTTATAAGGTTGGCAGAAGCAAGCAAGCACTAAATAAATTACAGAAGCTGGAGCTGGCTTTTAGCATTTGTGCAGGACAAGCTACATTCCAGTGTGCTATCAGTGGAGGCATCACCTGCTGCCATAAATTTAACCCTAGGGTGGAATGTGCCTGAGTCTCTGGGGCAGCTGCAGCTTCCAGAGGAGACTTGTAGGTGCTTCTTGGGAATATGGTTTTTGTCTACCTCCCTGCAGGCTTCCTGGGCATGCCTGGGATTGTGGGCTTTTGTCTACTTCAGTGACGGCAATAATTCTTTTATTTTTGAAACCCTTACCCTCTATCTTAGTATCAATATTGCGTATTGGTTCCAAGGCAGTGGAACCGTAAGGGCTAAGAACCTGGGGTTAGTGACTTTACAGAGTCACAGAGCTAAGAAGTGTCTGAGTTCGTCAGACCTCCCTTCTCTGGGCCTGACACTCAATCCACTGAGTCACCTATCTGCCCTACAGCAAAACTTCTTGATGAACAACTGTGAATCACCTAATTATTCTCAGCAATACAGTGATCCAAGACAATCCCTGAGAGTCAGAATGAAAAATGCCAAATGCCATCTGTTAAAGAACAGAGTCTGAATACAGACCAAAACATAGTATATTTCACTTTCTTCCCTTTATTTTGTTTAAGACCTCTTCCACAAAATGACTAATATGGAAAAATGTTTTACATGATTGCACATTTAAAATCTATATCAGATTACTTACCATTGAGGGGACAAGGGAGGAGGAAGCAAAATAGGGAGAGTGGGAAGGAGAGAGAGAATTTGGAACTCAATATTTTATTTTATCTTTTTAAAAATTTATTTTCATTTTCTTGATTAATTATGAAAAATTTTCCATGGTTACATGATTCATGTTCTTTCCCTCTCCTCCTCCCACCCCCTTCAATAGCCAAAGCACAATTCCACTGGGTTTTACATGGGTCTTTGATCAAGACCTATTTCCATATTATTGATAGTTGCACTAAGGTGATTGTTTAGCATCTACATCCCCGATCATATCCCCATCAACATGTGATCAAGCAGTTGTTTTTCTTCTGTGTTTCTGCTCCCACAGTTCTTTCCCAGGATGGCTAGTTTTCTTTCTCATAAATCCCTCAGAATCATCCAGCAGATACCACAAGTTGATCAGCCATTCCCCAACGGAAGGACATCCCCTTATTTTCCAATTTTTTGCCACCACAGAGTGCAGCTATAAATATTTTTCTGATTTAAATATTTTATTTTTTTAGAAAAATTTTCCATGGTTACATGATTCATGTTTTTACTTTCCCCTCCCCCTGATCTCCCCTCCATCCAATACACATTTCCACTGGTTTTAACATGTTATAAATAAATCAAGACTTATTTACGTATTATTGATAGTTGCATTGGTGTGGTTGTTTCAAGTCTGCATCCCCAATCATGTCCGCATCAACCCATATGTTCAAGCAGTTGTTTTTCTTCTGTGTTTCCACTCCTGTGGTTTTTCCTCTGAATGTGGGTAGCGTTCTTTTCCCTAAGTCCCTCAGAATTGTCCTGGGTCATTGCATTGCTGCTAGTATAGAAGTCCTTTACATTCTATTTTTACCACAGTGTATTGTTCTCTGCGTACAATGTTCTTCTGGCTCTGCTTCTTTCACTCTGCATCAGTTCCTGGAGGTCTTTCCAGTTCACGTGGAATTCCTCCAGTTCTTTATTCCTTTGAGCACAATAATATTCCATCACCAACAGATACCATAATTTGTTCAGTCATTCCCCAATCGAAAGGCATCCCTTTGTTTTCCAACTTTTTGCCAACACAAAGAGTGCAACTATAAATATTTTTGTACAAGTCTTTTTCCATGTTATCTCTTTGGGGTACAAACCCAGCAGTGGTATGGTTGGATCAAAGGGTAGGCAGCCTTTTAAAACCCTTTAGGTATAGGAACTCAATATTTTTAAAAAGAATATTAAAATTAATTTTTTACATGTATTTGGGGAAAATAGACTATTTAAAAACAAACAAACATGGAGGAAGCAGAGGAATCCAGCACTGACTAACAATGGAGACATAGTTTGCAATAGCAATACAAGCACAGGAGCAAAACGATATGAACAATAAGAAAATTACCCCAATCATTTCAGTCTCAGGTTTGGCAGGCAGGGACTCTACAATGTTTCCTTGAGAACATACATACCCTAACATGCAGCATCCTTTCCAACCAAGGGACAGCCAGGACCATAAGTATGGGACATATAACCATTGGGTCCTATTTGGGGGCACCCAAAGTGGCTATATTCTTTCATTCACTGTTAAGTTATGGTTACTTAACAGGTGAGATTTCACCTGACCTGCAGGGCATTTGATAATCCCATGATGCCAGTATAAGAAGTGTCATGGCAAAGGGAGGACACTTGGGCATTTTCCCTTCCAGCACAGTGCTGTCCCCTGTACTAGGTATCCCTACCTTAGAGTGACTGACATGACTGCATTCCAGACCTGTGAAAGGGCAGGAACACATTTACTGTGGTTTGGGGCCCTTACATCCCTTCTCTACAATTCTGAGCTTTTATCTGAAGAGAAGTAACAGCCAGGCCCCAGGCCAGAGGTGATGGTCAGCCACTTTTGTTTGGGGCATGAAGCTAGATGTTCACATCTTCACACTGTCCCAGTCCTTTCCCTACAAAGTGGACACCCACCAGGAAAGGCCAGATATACTGAACACAAGGAGTTGGTCATATACCCATCATTTTTGTGCTGCTCAGCCATGGAAGCAGTCCGTTGTAGGAACACATTGCAGGCTTTACTGGAGATCAATCAGAGAAAGAACAGGCAAAAGTGAAACGTGAAATTAAAAGAGCTTAGAAGGCATTATGAGGGAGAGACCCCACCATTTTTCTTATAATACTGGTCATCTCATTTGATGTATAGTAGCAGACACTAGCATCTTGCCAGGTGAGATAAGCCACACATTTTGCCTAGAGGGTGTGGGTGCAGGGCATGTAGGGTGACAGCTGGACTGTGGATTACATAATAACACCCATCTCTCCTCTTTTAATGTTCCTGGCTCTTTGCCTTGAAATAATATGATCTAGTTGATCCTTCCTTTAAAAGCACCAAAGGATACCAAGTCAGGATTAAAATGTCTTCTACTTCTAGGAGGATGCACCAGGCTATCCACCCAGGAGGAAATGACCATTAAAAGTCTCACTGAAGCACACCCATCCCTGGTTCTGTGTTCCCAGGAGTCCTCAATATTAATGCTCTCTTAGATTCAGTGAGGAACAGTGGCAGTGGTGGTTAGGGGTCAAGGGCAGAGAATGGTGGATTTCTTCCAGGAACAAGAGGATCACAAGATATTTATCACAACTGCTGATGGCAGAACTTATTTGAGCTGGATAAAGTCACTTCAAGCAGGGTTTGTGGTGAATAGCTCAATCATCTTCATGAAGGTGTCTTGTAGCGAGCGAAACTTTTTAAGGCAGTCACGTTGTGTCTTCTTTATTCTTAGCCTGGTGATAGGGTAACTCCAAAAAAACCCAACAAATAGGCATGGTAGCTTCAGGGAGACTCTCATGTTGACATTCCCAATATAAGCTGGCTCCACATGGGAGTCATTTGCTGCTCTATATTGCTACTTTGAAATATTTAGAATAAAGTATTTTTAATTCTCTGTCCTGAGTTTTGCCTTGTTGATTTTCTCTCCTCACTACCTATGAGAGAGATATTATCCCCTCTGAAATCCCACAGCCACACCATTCAAGCAGGGATACTCTCACTTTCACTTGAATTTTGCTGAAAAGTCAATTAATTGGGGGGGTGAGAGTGGGTGGTGGGTAGGAGTATATTCCCATTTTATGATTAGCTCTTCATCTATGTCTCTTACCTTCTTCTGATCTTCTGTCCACAAACCCTTCAACTTTCTGATAAAGATGGGGTGGGCCTTTACTGGGGGGACATTCTATTTACTTTATATATGACTCCATCCTCCTCGTCTTCACCTATGACATCAGCTTCCTCCCCTGAGTCTTCCCTATATGTCTTCCCAGAAGATCTAGACCTTAGCATCCCATCTTTTACTATTACAATTGCCCTTACCTGGGAGTTGGGATAGCTTTTGTCTTCCTAGCAGTGCAAAGAGGTAGACAAGGCACTCTAACTTCCTATTTTGCTACATATTCTTTGTCAGTCCTGTAGCTAGTAGAATTATGGAAGAATGTAACTCTTGGTCTCCATGGAGGACTTCATCCAACCACCTTACTTTCCTCTCTGCTTCCACCTGGGCAACTGTAGCCCACCTTATAGACCAAAGCAGTGTTCATCCAGTAGCAGCAACACACCACCTGCCTTCATAACTAACTTAGGAGCCCTTCAAATAATTTATTTAATATTAGAAGTAGTTGATCTTGAAATGTTTGGTAAAGTTCACTTTGAAATCCATGCAGTCTTGTTTTTTTTCCCTTGAGGAAACTCATTTATAGACTATCAATTTCTTTTTCAAAATAGGTTTTTTTTAGATATTCTATTTCCTCCTCTGCTAATCTGGACAGTTTCTATTTCTGAAAATATTCTTTCATTTCACTTAAATGTTAGATTTACATTTCAAGCTATGTCAGGTGGGAGAGCCCCTTTACTCATCTGGTTTTGATTTCTGTCCTTTTGAGATGCTTTTTAAATAATAGGTTGGAAAGAGTTTCAGAGCAACCCCTCTTGGTTTCTTACTGCTGACCTTCTGCTTTCCCAGGTCATTCCCACTTTGATGTGGCTCGCCAAATGAGGTTTGTTTATCCTTCTAGGCACAGAGAAATTAGAAGATAATAATTACAAGAGTCTTCATATAGCCAGCACTTTAAAGTCTTCTAAGCAATATAGCATCTCACTGGGTTCCAAAGCACAAGCATTGTCTTCATTTGACTGGTAAGGAAACTGAAACTGATAAGTAGCACTGGACTACCACCAAGCCTCCTCCATTCCCCAACTCCAACATCACTGAACCGCTTCTTATCAGTCTACAGGTGCATTCATTTATTCATTAAATGGGAGCTCACCTAACTGACCGGGGCCACACAGGGCATTCAGCTCTATCCCACAATATTTATCACCCACCCGCTCAGACAAGGTCCCTATGCTCTGGACTAGAGATACAGAAAAATGACCAGACCTTGCCCCCTCAAGGAGTATGTCCCAAACAAGAGGAGTCAAAGGGAAAATATGACCGAGACAGACATTGTGGTTCGAAATCACAAAAGTTCCCTTTTAGCAAAGGAAAACTTGTTGTTCAGTTATTTCAGACACGTCTGACTATTCATGACCCTATTTGTATTTTCAACACAGGTACTGAAGTAGTTTGTCATTCCTTCTCCAGCTTATTTTACAGATGAGAAAACTGAGGCAAACAGGGTTGATTGACTACCTCCTTTAAAAACTGAGAATTATTCAAAAGTTGAGTGGGCTATCTCAGGAGTAGTGAGCTCCCTGTTACTGTAGGTCTTCAGGAATAGGCTGGACGGCCACTGGCCAGGGAGAAGCTTAGGGGACGTCTAGGCTTCAGATATAAGTTAGACTAGATGTAGTCTTTTACAGCCTTGAGAGTCTTGACATTCCCCAATTTGGAGGGGCCTCAGAGGATGATACCTTCCTGCTCTGTGCCTTCCACTGATCCCCGTCTGTGCCTGGCACATTGAAGAAGAGTCCAATGTTTCTCTGAACTTCAATGCCCAGAAACCATCTGCCATGTCTAAGTCCTCAATGACCCCAGACACCGTTTACTCTGAAACCAAAAGGAAATGAGCCGGTCCTTCTTGTTGTCTGCACTGCACATGTAAGTGCAAGCACACCTCTGAGATGCTGCAGGTTCCATTCCAGATCACCAAAGCAAAGCCAATGTAGCAAGCTTCCCAGTGTGTGTAAAAGTCATGGTTACCTGTACTCTAGTCTATTAAGTGTGCAATAGCATTATATCTAAAAACCAATGTATGTGCCTTAGTTTAAAAATGCTAACCATCATCTGAGCCTTCAGCCACTTGTAATCTTTTGGCTGGTGGAGGGTCTTGCCTCCAGGTTGTTGGCTGCTCACTGCTCAGGGTGATGGCTGCTGCAGCAATTTCTCAAAATAAGATGACCGTGAAGTTTGCTGCATAGATTGACTCTTTGTGCCTTATGAGATTTCTTTGTAGCATTCAATGCTCCTTGATAGCATTTACCTCACAGTAGAGCTTTTCTCAAAATTGGAGTCAATCCTGTCAAACCTGCTGCTGCTTTACTAAGTTTCCATAATATTCTTCAATATTATTGTGATCCAGAGAATAGGGAGGCCTCAGGAGAGGGAGAGAGAAGTGGGGAAAGGCCATTGGATGGAGGGGTCAGAACCTGCACCACATTTATTGATTAAGTCTGCTGTCTCCTCTGGCATACTTCACAGCCCTCCAAACAACTGCAATAGTAACATCAAAGATGCCTGATCACAGATCACCATAATGGATATAAGAATGTTAAAATGATTACAGTATTAGGAGACTGAACTAAACAAATGTGAGCACATTGGAAGGTTTTCCTATCCAATACTTTTATCTCACACCAAATGTGAGGGGCCTCTTTTCAGGGTCACATAGGGAGCAGTCAGTATTAAAGTCCCTCTTCTCAGCTTCACTCACCAAGACCTAAATCTTATACCTCCTCTCACACAGAGGAATTAATTCCATTTGGCCCAAAGATACTTCTTTCTCTCCTTTATTGATGTGATGTTTATTTATAAAACTTATTTGGCCTATGTAGCAAGCCAATGTAGCAAGCTTCCCAGTGCGTGTACAATTGTACAATTATCAGTTGGGGAATGGCTTGCTTTTTGTGTACAATTGATTTTGTTTCTCATAAATTTGAGAAATTAGACCTTTATCAGAGGTTTTCCCCAAATTTGTTGCTTCCCTTCTCATTTTGGTTGCATTGGTTTTGTTTGTACAAAAATTTTTAAATTTATGATAATCAAAATTATTCATTTTATATTTTGTGATGCTCTCTCTTACTAGGCTGTAAATTCTTTCCTTTCCCATAGATCTGACAGGTACACTATTCTATGTTCACCTAATTTACTTATAGTTTCCTTCTTTGTATTTAAGTCATTTACCCATTCTGAATTTATCTTGGTATAGGGTATGAGATTTGATCTTGACCCAATTCCTCTCATATTGTTGGAACTGGAAAAGGGAAGGGTTAGGGAGGGCATAATCAGTCTCTGATGCCTTGGGAGATAGTGAGTTCTCCACTCAGAGTATTCAAACAGAGGATGATGGTTACTTGTCCAGAAGGGTTCTAGAAAGGCAACACTTTCTTCTTTTTCCTCCTCCTCCTGAGGCAGCTGTCTCCCACTGAGGAATCTCTGGGGTGCCTATGGAAGGTGAGCTTCCAATGACCTTTTGAGAGACCTCATGCAAGTCATAAACCCAAAGCAGCACATTATTGCTCAGTGACCTACATGACAGATTTTTCCCCCAGAAGGAGCACAGAAACAAGACGCTGGTTGTGGCTTCTGTTGGGAAACACATCACCCACAGGAGTTTGAAAGCAGAAAAGCCATTTGATAATTCACCTCTTCACTGGTTAGATTCCCTAAGTGAGTACCTTTGAAATCTGCTGCACATTCGACTGGAGGGAAAGGAAAAGTGGGCCAGCAACAGCCGAGGAGACAGACCCTGCTATTTGTTCCTGGCCACAGTAAGCTCCAGTTCCTGCAGATTTTATTTTGAACAATGCTGTCACGTAAAAAGTTTCTACAACCTGAATGTGATGCTTTTACAAAAAGTTGTTATAGTGATTTTTTAAAGCAGTTGCCTTGTTGTAAGCAGAGCAGGCAGGGTATGCCCAGCTTTTAAGATATGTTTTGAATGGAGTTTTTGGAGAGGGGGGTGTCTTTTAGCTTGATGTAATCTGTTTTTTTTTTTCTGAATAACTTTTCTTTTTTTTTTTTTACATTTTTGCATGCCAAATATAGCCACCAAAAAGGCCTCCAATTTCATCTTTTTTCCACTGCTGAGGAGGCAGTGTTCCACCATCTCCCGGCTTTTCCACATAACTTCCAAATTATTAATTAATAATTTTCTCTTTTTATTTATAAGCTAAGTTTTGGAGTCTTGAAAAAGGGTCAAACTGGGGGGGGGGTTTCACCTCAAAGCTCTCCCACAACAGGACTCTCCTCTCGCCTTTGTTGTAGTCCATCTTCTTATCAAGGACTTGGATCCAATGAGATTATATATGTGAAAAGCTCTGTAAACATTGACTATTATTATTTTATTAATTATACAGACAGGCAGAAAGCATAATTTTGAAACTTGAGAAAGAAAAAAGTGACAGAAAAGGAAGAAGAAGCTGAGAAGACAATGACTATACCAATGGAACTGTTGGGATCCAGAAGGAGCTCAGCAAGCTTGCACAGTGGATGGAATGAGATGAGATGTAAATTATTGGGGAACAATGTCAGGTTCTGCCCTGAGGTCCAAAGAGTCCAAGGCACAAATCAGTGGGCCACAAGGTGAAAATCTGCAGGGATCCTCCTCCCACCCCAAACAAGGATGTGTTGATATGTTAGGTTGAGCACTAGTCTGGGGCCTAGAAAACCCCAACAGTGATCAAAGACCTTTGCCTTTGTCCATTCTCTGGGTGCTCCTCCTGTGGTCCAAATCATCATTGTGGGAGGGAAATAAGGGAAAAGATCAGGTTTCAGTACAAGGGGACAGAAGGTAATACTGACTCCATGTCTTCTTTGAGCATCTCTATCACTCCTATTCAGAGTGCTTACTGTGTTATCTGATGGTTTATTGTTTGGGCTGGGACAAGGGTCAGTGTGGGGATCCCTTGAGGACTAGTCCCCATGGGACAGAGGTCAATTTGGGGTTTCATAAACAAGGTTGTCCTTTCCTCATTCTGCTCAGAGTGATGCTGCCACTGACATAGAAAGGGACAAAGGGCAGTGCGCCCAGGAGGGTCAGACCCTTGCAATGGTGGGAAGAAGACGAGGGGCTAACACATGGGATAATTGGCTTCTGGAGCACTTCCCGTGTGCAGGGAAGCATTGACAGTGAGCCAGAAGACAGGCTCTCCACTTTGGCAAAATCTTAACCACAAAAATCACCTACCCTGTTTCCCGCAGTCTATCATGTCTTTCACGTCCTGTGGCTCTGATGGAGGTCTCAGCGACCTTCATCTCCTTTTGCAGAATTCCCCCTTGCAATAGACAAGTTCTCAAAGTTTTCTTTGCTGGAATAGAAAATATGGGAAATCCATAACCAAATTCTCCAACAGCAACTGATTGACTCTTCAGATATTTGTTCCTAAGCACATGGAGGAGTAAATTCTGCTGCCAGACACAGTAGACATTCAGTAATTTTGGCCTGATTGAAATGTTCTGTTAAGTCCTTAGAAATTACTTGATCCTGGTGCTCTGAACAATATGGAAAGGTAACCTCAGGAGCTCGCCTCTAACATCTTATTGTTTCTATTAAAATCCACTTGTAGCAAGTAGAAATATATAAGCCATATTTGTTAAGCTAATACAGTTTGCCTAACAATACAAAAGTGATTGTGTTGTTAAAGTAAGAAACAAAAAGGATATGGACTATATAGAAATAATCATAAAAGAAAAAAGGTTATGAAGGTTTAAAAACCTAGAAATGACTCCACTCACTGTTGGTGGAAAGACATTAAAAAAGAAGCCCCAGCAAATATTGAATAAAAATTCTAATAGAGTATCCTAGTATAAAAGCAGAACAACATTTTAAAAAATGCTTGCCCAGGCAAAGATTAGATCTCCATTGAAAAATTTGGATGTTAAAAGTTCTCTTATGAAAATTTCAGTTTCAAAAATTATTTTAAAAAAATTCAAAAATTTTCAAAATTAAAAATTATACTTCTCACTTTCCTTGTGGAGAATGAAATACTAATTCAGCAGTGCCATTCCCCTCCTTCTGAAGAATAAGAATCTGATGATCTAAAAGCATCTTTTGTTCACTACAACTGCTTGTTTATAGACCATAATCTTGCTAAAATGGACTGGATATTTCACTCACATTAAAAGATGTAATAAGTATATTTAAGCTGCTATAGTATTGAATTAGTAATGAAAAGGTAATGACCAGTTATTATAATCAGCTAAATCTGTCGTAATTTAAACTGATTAGCAAGCAGTGGATGGATGGATGGAGGCAGCTTAATTCAAAGCTCATTTATTCCTTGTAGAGGTAGGGAGAGGAATAGAAGGCTAGAAAGTAGGAGTTAGGAATAGGATAGGAAATCTATTAATCCTTATACTCAATATCTAAATAAAACTCCCCCAAACTAACTCCTCATGGAGTTTTCTTCTTGCCTACAAGCAGGCCTGACTTAATCTACATTCACTGAGTAAAGATTGCATTTCAGCTTTGCTAGCACATCATTTGTCAAAATAAGTACTCAGAATTTCTTTAATTTCATCTTCATTGGTAACTCATTCATCCTTTCCCTTTTTGATATTAGTAATTCTGTTTTCTTCTTTCTTTAATCAACTTAACCAGTGGTTTATCTATTTCATTGTTTTTTTATTTAAAAAAAAGAAACTAGTTTTATTTCATTCTTTTATTTCTTTTTTTTTACTTTTGATTTTATTAAACTCTCTTTTGATTTTTAGGATTTCCATATTTGTGCTTAATTGGAGATTTCTTAATGTTTCCAGGAAACTGAAGTCAGTTCTATCCACAGACAGGCCTAGAGAGGCTAAGATATCCTAGATCACAGTAAGTGTCAACTGCTACTCTCTGAAACTTCTTGGAGTAATGAGCCAGTCCTTTCTATCCTGGTAGTACCACCTAGAGGCACAAGGAGACCTATAGCAAGAGAGGAAGATCTGAAGCCAGGGATGATTGAACCAGCCTGATTTGCATCTGATCACAGTGGGGCAAATGTTAGAGCCCAACCTCACCCATGAAGGGATTGGGTTGGATGGGAGCCTGTTTAAGTTTCTCAGCACTGTTGCAGAGTCAGTCCAGAAATCCTGTTTAGTTTAGTTCTCCAAGGCATCCCAAATCATTCTTGGAGCAGAAATGAGCAGGGAGTCAAGTCCATCAAAACTGAACCCTGTTTGGCTTGTAGAGTCAAGGAAAGTCCCTGGGGCTGTTTCCTTGAGCTACAACTTGCTGACAGCTCTCCTCCATCTCCCTTTGAATTTATATCCAGCCTGCCCCCTCCCTGTTCCCTTTGTGGCCTCTCCATTCTTTCCCTCTCTATCTTCCTAGATCTTATCTCTTTTATTTTGGGGCTTCAGAAGTCTAGGTCATGTACCTCTTCTCCTAAAAATGGAGAAGTAAAACTGTTTCCTAGAGGAAAGTGCTAAAAAGGAGGAAGAAAGAATAACCTAGAAAAGAAGAACAATGAGATCCAGGACAGTAAATAAATACTGTGAAACACAAGCTTGGGGAAGGGAGGGAGACCAGGCCCCTAGAGAAGGTGAAGGAATAGAGGAATAGTCTTGATTTCTCTCTCCTATTTTGAGGGGAAGATTAGGAAAAAGGAGCTTCAGAGGCCACCCAATCCTATTCTTCAATCTTTCTGATTAAAAAAATAGTAGAGTTCCCAATTAGAGTAACTGCTACCAGGACTCCAATCATATTCCCAGCCTCTTCTGAAAAAGAAGTCATGACCTCCTCTTAAGAGTTGACCTGTGGGGACAGCTGGGTAGCTCAGTGGATTGAGAGCCAGGCCTAGAGAGAGGGATTCCTGGGTTCAAATCTGGTCTCAGACACTTTGTAGCTCTGTGACCCTGCACTAGTCACTTAACCCCCATTGCCTAGCCCTTCTGCCTTGGAATCAATACATGTATTGATTCTAATACAGAAGGGTTAGGGTTTTAAAAAAAAAGTTGATCTGTAATGGAGAGACAAATAAAAAAGGGAGCCTGAATGTTGCTGGTAGGAGAAAAGAGATTGACAACACCAGGAAATATTCACTATGTGAACACTATAACCCATTGAGCATCCCTTGGAAGGGGCATAGAGCTCATTTAACTCTACCAGTCCTTGGAGACAAGTCTCCTCTTCCCCTCAAGTCTTCTTTATTTTGAGCTAACCAAATCTAATGACTTCAATTGGTCCTTCAATTAAATATGTGTGTGCTCATGTCTCTTTTCTGCTCATGACTCCAGATTGCCTAAAGAGTATCCTTTAGTGTTCTTAGTCTGGCATTAAACCTTAGTCATTCACAAAATGGCAGCAGGCCTTTCAGATATTTCTGGCCATACATTATATGCTCAGTCAGCATGTATCTACCTTTGTCAGTCACACACACACACACCATACTTTTCCTCCTCTGAACCTTTGTTCAGGCTATTTCTTCATTGAAATAGAATGTTCTTCCTTCTCCATTTTCACATTTCGAGCTCATCCCCATCCTTTAAAACATAACTCCTATGATAGTTTTTCCATGCAACATGGCCTTATTACTGGTCACCCTTCAACTAGAATAGATTTCACCCCACAGTTCCCACATTGCCTTGTTTTGCAGCCATGATTTCCTTAGGATTATCACGTAATATTATGTATCAATTGCCTGTGTCAGGGTCTATTACTTCTACTAGATTGTAAGGTGCCTGAAAGCTAAATCCTGTATTTCCCTCAGTGCCTAGCACAGTGCTCTATACTTGGTGGGTCTCTAAAGGTATTTAGAATAATAAATGAGCTTTTATTGTACATGACATTTTCCAGTCAATCTTTCCATGAAGGAGAACAAACCACTAATAGCCCAAACAAACACTTCTATTACAGCTATGTGGCTGTGGGCTCTGATATCAAGGGGAATGGGATGTCTCCTGTTTCAATAGGTGTGTTAAGGAAGAAGGAGAGCAGGAAACTTTGGGGATGAAGTCCTGTGTCCTAGACTATTCCCTCCTTCAGACAGGCCTTAGAACATGCCCAATCTCATGACTAGAGTGAAGATGGGAGTAGGGGACAAGCCTTCATTATTCACTTTCCACATTGTAATGTTCTCTATCTCGTTTGGTCATAAATTCTTCCCTTCTCCATAGATATGATAGGTAAACTATTCTGTGCTCCCTTAGTTTGCTTATGGTATCACCCTTTATGTCTAAGTCATATATCTATTTTGGTCTTATCTTAGGATAGGACTGTGTTGGTGAAACTATAGCACACATACCAGAGGGGGCAGCTCCCTTCCCCCTCTCCGCGTGTCCCTGAGTATATTTCTCTCATCACTTGCCCCTTTGCCCAGCAGCCCAGTGGGAGCACTTCCTCCATCCCCTGTCTGGGGTAAGACAGGGAGCTTAGAAGTGGCATGAGGGTTTCAGTTTGTGCACTAGTTCACTTGTTTCACCACCATGGTATAAAGTATGAGACACTGGTCTATACCTAATTCCTACCATACTATTTCCCGGTTGAATGCTGGTTGAAAAATTTTGGCAATATTAAATTTAAAAAGTTTTGTACAAACAAAACCAACATAACCAAAATCAGAAGGGAAACAACAAAGTGGGGAAAATTTTTATAGCAAATTTTTCTGATAAAAGACTCATTTCTCAAATATATAGAGAACTGAATCAAATTTATAAGAAAAGGGTCATTCCCCAATCAACAAATGATCAAAGGAGATGAACAAACAGTTTTCAGATGAAGAAATAAAAACCATCAATAATCATATAAAAATGTTCTAAATCCCTCTTGAATAGAGAAATTCAAATGAAAACAATTCTGAGGCACCACTTCACATCTAGCAGATTGTATACCCAACCTAATGTGTATTATTCCCTCTTTAAGTCAATTCTGATAACTGTCTGGTTCAAGTTTTGCCTCTCACTTCCCATTTTCCCCTCCATTATAAAAAGTCTTCCTTATGGGTTACTTTTATGTGAAATAATTTCCCCTGATTTTTCTATCTTTTCCCACTTCTCTCAGTTCATCATTCAATCTCTCTCTTCAATTTTATTTATTCTTATTCATCCCATATAGCCAATTCATACCCATGACTTCTTGATACTATGTATTGGTTCTGAGGCAGAAGAATGATAAGACCTAAGCATTGGCGGTTAAGTGACTTGCCCAGGGTCACACAGATAGGAAGTATCTGAGGCCAGATTTGAACCTAGGACTTCCCATCTTTAGGCCTGGCTCTCCATCCACTAAGCCACCCTGATGGCCTTCAATCCTCGTTTTAACAATGACAGAGTTCTTAGCAATTATAAGTATCATCTTCTCATATAAGAATATAAACAGTTTAAGCTTAGTGATCCCCTTATATAAGGATTTCTTTTTCCTGTTTGCATTTTTATGCTTCTCTTGAGTCTTGTATTTGAGAGTCAAATTTTCTATCCAGCTCTGATCTTTTCATCAATATTGAATGAAAGTTCTCTTTTCATTAAATATCCATCATCTGCACTAAGAAAGCCCCAAAAATGGGGTTACAAAGAGATAGACACAACTGAACAACAACAAAAAGCATTTCTATTACAATGCTGACTAATATTGAATAATAGAGGTGAAAATAGACTCTTTGCTTCACCCTTGAATTTATCAGGAATACTTTTTTCTATTTAATTCCAACTTTAGATAGTGCTTCCTTTTCATTTTACATACAAACTACTTATGATAAGAAAGGCTCCACTAATTCCTGCATTTTCTGCTGTTTTTCATAGAAATGGATTTTATATTTTGACATTGTTCTGGGTGGGAGTCACTATCCTTGGAAGATTTAAGAAAAACTATACTTTACATTCATGGATCAGCAGATAGAGAACAGAAAACTAATAAGGACTCTGACAAAGGGAAAGATGAGACAATTGCAGATCTCAAAAGGCAGCTCAAGGAAGCAAAAACCACTATAAAACAAAAGGAGATAGAAGAAATGACAAACAAGATGATTTCAGAAAAGCTGAAAAGATCTACAGGAACTGATGCAGAGGGAAATGAGCAAAACCAGGAAAACATTGTATATAGTAACAGCAATATTTTATAATGATCAGCTATGAAAGACTTATCTGTTATCAGCAATACAATGAGCTAGGGGAATTCTGAAGGACGTAGGACAAAAAATGCTATCCAGGACCAGAGAAAGAACTCTTGGAGTCCCAATGCCAATCAAAGCATATGATTTTCACTTTAGTTTGTGTTTTCATTTGGGGTTTTGGTTTTATATGAGTATTCTCTTAAAACAATGACCAATATAGAATTGTTTTGCCTAAATACATGTATAACCCAGATCAAATTGCTTACCATCTCCAGGAGTGGGGAGGGGAAGGAGTGATGGATACAATTTAAATCTTATAAGTTCGGAAAATATATGCTGAAAATTGCTATCACATGCAATTGGGAAAAGAAAATATTTTAAATAGAAAAAGAAACTATTGGCATGAGTTAAAGTTCCCCTAGACACCCCAAAACTCCAGAGGAATCACAAGTCAAAGAGTGCATGAGGAATTCCCTATTCTTACACTCTTGCAGTGTTGGCTAAAGAAAGTAACTAAAGGAACTATATAATAACGGAGTCTTTGAGAGATGTATTTCCCCTAGCCTCCTGAGAAACTCAGATATGTACCTTCTATTTGCATCTCAGACATCAGTTCATTCCCTGAGCCATGCAATTCACCCTCTTTTGTGGTCAGGGACACCTGTGCTTTTCACCTCACACCTGTATATCACCACCACCACTACCCCCTCCTCTGTGTCTGGTCATTAGTCATTAGTCAGGCAGTAGTTCCTGCCCCTTTAAGGTATAAAATTCTGAACTGCATCTCTTCTATGAGGCAGATCTTTACCTGCACCAGTCTCCTAGTTATTCAACTTGTATTCAACTTAATGAATTTCTCTGTTTTTAAAGTTGTCCATGGGAGCCTGTCATTCTTGAGGAAGCACTCTTCCTGGCCAGGGGTTCATCTCGAGCTCCCCAACAATATTTTGTCACTTTGTCATACACAGTCACCTTGCCTTTTCTTTGTGTAAGGAAATAATCATGTTTGTTAATACCAAGTCCTTTGAGGTCAAGTTTAATAATTTAATAATAAGTTTAATAACAAAAGATTTTAAAATAAATATACAAGAATGTTGATAACTTTATTTCAATAGAATTGGTTCCCTTTGAAGTCCTAGGGATTTTCTTTTCTGCATTTAAATACCTCTTTCTGAGAAGGACTCTGTTCACCAGCTATCCCCTTAATGATAGCCTGTTTCTATAGCACTTCAAAATGTTCACAGCTCCTTCCTAACAATGGTTTCAGGAAGTAGTCCATGTGCATATTATTCTTAGTCTAGGCCTTATATCAGCTTCATATACTGACTCTTGGCTCTTCTTAGCCTCAGTTTCCCTATAAGTAAAATGAGGGAGCTAGACTAGCTTGTTTCTTGGGCCCTTTCATCTCCATGTATGTGATATGCAAAAGGGTCCCCAGATCCCACTTTACAAAGCAGAAAATGGAGGCCCAGACAGGAACATGGTTGCTCAGACTAGAAGTGACTTCTCCTATTCCAAGGCATGAGCTGTTTCCATCTCTCCCAAATGATCCTTGTGTGTTCATCTCAGATCGGATGACATACTCATGTCCTTTACTGGATTTTGCCCCCATAAAAAAGAAACAGGATTCATATGTACAAAAACATTTGTAAGAGTCCTTTTTGTGGTGACTAAAGTATTGGAAACTGGGGGTATTCCCATAAAATGGGAAGTGGCTGTACCAATTATAAAGGAAGAGTTTTATGTCATTAGAAATCATGAAAGCTATGATCTCTGAGGAATCGTGGGAAGACTTGTATGACCTGATATAGAGTGAAGTGTGCAGAAAAAGGTGAAGGAAGCAAAATATTATAAAATGAACAACATTGAAAGACTTTAAAACCCTGATTAATACAATGACTGCTCAAGATTCCAGATAACTCATGATAAAAAAGGCACTTATTTCCTAAATAAGGGGTGAGGAAATCAAGGCACAGAGTGAGACACACATTTTTATATGGTGAAGGATGAAATTTGTTTTACATAACTATGTGTATTTGTTAAAAAAGGTTGTGGATTTTTTTTTCATTTTGGCACAGAAAGAAGAAGCAAGTGAATGAAAACAAGAGCTTGTTATTTGTATAAAAAGTAAAGATGGCTTATTGATATTTGTAGCATGAAGACAGTTTCTTTAAGAAAAAAATATAACAATGTATTACTCCTAGGGAGAGTTGGTGGAGAAGAGAAGAGGTCAGGAAGAAGGGACCCAAGGTAGGGTCTGGTCCTATATCAAGGGACTCACAAGAGTGGCATAGCCTGGGAGAAGAGGAGATGGGAGTGCTCAAACCCCCTGAGCCAAGCCCAGAGAGCCTCTTCTTTCTCTCTCCACTACCCCCTTCAACAATTCTTCTGTTAAATAGCTAGCTCATCAGCCACCTCAGTGCTGGAGGAAAAGAAGGAAAAGAGGGACACTCCTCCTTCATTTCCCTGACCAAGTTCTTACCTCTTCCAGGTAGGAGGGGTCTGGATCACAGTTCACTTGTCCCCTGTTCTTGCTCCCCAAAAAACTGAACCTACAAGGAAGAGATGCTTTTCCATGCATAAAAAGAGTGGCCAAGGAAAGAGTAGTAAATATTCTGGAATATGAACTTAAAACTATATTTTAACATATCATGATGATCCTCTTTCAATCTTCCTATAAATAGCACCCCAAACCCTTTTATGGGAGAGATATGTATATGAGGGCATGGGGATACCATGCTAGTTTGGACATTTCTCTCTCTCAGTTGGAATTCTTAGATTTAGAAAAATGTTACATTAAATAAAATTGTTTCTAGAAGACTGGAGGCTAAAATTCTAGCACAATATTAATATTTTCCTTCAGTAGGAGAATTTTACTTTGCAATAATGTAAGTTTAAAGGTAGAAGGGATGAGACAACAAGCATTTCTAAAATGGATAATTGTGTACACTGTGCTTGACTCCATAAGAGACACAAAGGTTGGATAAAAATCTCAGTTCTTGTCTTCAAAAAGCTTAAATTCAAATAGGGAATTGGATGCCAACACAACTGCAATACACAGAGTTGGATAATGTCCTTTGAGAGTTACAAAAGAAAGTCCCAGGCAAAAAGTCAATAAATTAGTCAATAAAGAAATATTTAACAAATGAATGAATGCAGAATCATTTTAAATGTCTACTATGTGCAAAGCATTGTTCTAAGCATTAGATGGACAAATAAAGAACTTCATTAAAGGAACTCAAGTTCTAATTGGAGAAGACAAGACATCTTGACACATAGGAAATGTGTTTCTTAGTATACAGACATGCCCATATAATGTGTATAAAATACCTGTATTCTATGTAAGTTGAATATTCCTATACATGTACATGCCAGCTCCATGTATCATGTGCAAAAAGTCCTTGGCTAGATGCTGAACAGGCAAAGATTTTTTTAAGTTTCTGTTCTCAAGGAGCTTATAACAGTGTAGGAAGTAAGTAAGGGTTAGAGTAAATTTCATAGATTAGCTTTAAGAGGGAAGGAAGAGAATTTGGATACAATCCATGGGAAGGAAAAGATTCTGCGATAAGTATCTTGGGAGTTTTTACTGGAAATTAACTGTCACTCTGAATCTGGCTTTGACTGAGCTGGGAAGGAGGAAGGATCTTTGCCCTGGCGTTTTATTGGTACCCCTAATTTTGTTGAAAGGTTAGTGATTCCTGTGTTGGAGTATTTGCATTGGAGTATAATGCTATTCTCTGAAGTACAGAGACCCGCATGTGATGCATCTTTCTGAAGTCCACTTGGCTAAGGCCAAACACAGGGTTTGGTCATCTGGGATTCTGGGTATTCCTAAGAACAAACTCAGGCTTTAGATAAGTCTGGAGTCCTTCCTATTTATCTTTTTTCCTGTAATCCATTCTAATTAGTATAGTAGAATAGTCAGATAGCTTTGGGGTTCTTAGATAAGAGCAAGGAGCTATAGGTAGGGCCCAGAGAAGACAAGAAGGGCATCCTTTTGCAAGGTATATAGAAGTTGGGCAGAACCTAGATTTTAATAGTGTTAGGACTGTGCCTACCAGTTTCCCTTATTCCAACTATCAAATAAACTTGTTTTCCCTAGGTGGGTGGTTATCAACTCCCATCCATCTAGGTAGGATTTTTATTTCAACAGATTTAAGGGATACAATGCATACAAGAGTAACAAGAAAAGGAGGGCAGTTAATAATCCTTCAGAGTGCAGGGAAGCTCAATCTCCAAAACCCAACCCCCAGTGACTGTTATGGGAACTGTTTAAGAATCCTGCTGACTTGCATCCCAGGGTGAAGGCTACAATGGCTACAGAATATCTTGAGAACAGGGTGGGAAGCCCAGCTCCCTTCAGCCTCCACACCTTCACCTACATCTTCAGCTTCTGCTGTCACCTGGAGAAGATCTGACCTCAGGGTCATTAATACTCCATCTGCCTAATCTAGTCAATCAGCAGAGCAGAGAAGAAGCCACCTCAAGACAGAATAGCTCAAACCCACAGATCCAGCAAATAATCAGAGGAGCAAGATGCCAGTGCCCCAATTGACAATACCCAGGAATGTTATAGCCAAATTTAAGAACTACCAGACAAAGGAAAAGATAGTCAAACTGCTAAGAAGAAACTATTCAGTTATCATGGAACCACAGTTATGATAACACAGAATCTGGCTGCATCCACACTGAAGGATCAGAAGTCATGGAATAAGATATTCTGGAAAGCAAGGGAACTGAGTCTATAACCAAGAATCAACTACCCAGCAAAATTGACTATATTCTTGCAAGGGAAATTTGGTTATTTAATAAAATAGAAGACTTCCAAGCATTCCTAAAGAAAAGACCTGACTTAAAAAGAAAATCTAATGCCAAAACACAGGTCTCAAAAGAATCACAAAAAGGTAGTCAAGAAAGGTAGAAAAAAATTTTAAGGACTCAATACATTCAAATGATTTGTATTCCTATAAGAAAAGATGATATTGGTAACACTTAAAAAACTGTTATTTTCATTAGGGTACCTAGAAAGAAGTATACTTAGAGGGTAATGTGACAAACTCTACAGGATAATATTTCTATATATATACATATATATAATAAAACTAGGGGTAAAAAGTGGATAATACTAAGAGAAATGGGAAAAGAGACAAAATGGGATAAATACATATTGCATAAAGAAGTGCCTGGGGGGAGGTGAGGAGAAGACCAATACAATGGAAGGGTAAAAGAGATTGGAGAGTGTCTACAAGAAAATTTCAATCATTACAGTGGTAAGGGTCAGGAAAGTTCAAATGTAAGGAATACCTCCAACTCCAAATTCAATCATCATCATCACAATCAACACCAATATCATCAATAACATGTAAATATCATCAACATCATCAATATCAACAATAGCATCAACATCAACATCACCAACATCATCATCAAATTCATCATCATCATCCTCATCCTCATCATCATCAACATCATCAATATCAACACCATCATCAACAACAGCATCAGCATCAACATCTTCATCATCATCATCACTATCTTCATCAAAATCAGCAACACCAATAACATCATCAACAGCAACATCACCATCAATGCCAAAGCCATCATCATGAACATCATCATCAACAATATCAATGACATCATCATCAACAATAATATCTACAACATCATCATGTAAAGATGGGATTAACTCTCCCCTGCCTGCTATTAGAATTAATCACCAGAAGTGTATACACCCCTACTTTATGCTTCAGTGAGGGGAGGTCCACAACCTGTGTGCTAAAGTGGGTGAAAACTCAGAAACAACTGACTACCTCCTGGACAGTCCTAAGAAAATTCTATGACTGCAAGTGGAGGAAGGCACAGGAAGCGAGGCAAAGAAGAGTTTCTAAAAGTGGCAAAATCTTCCTGTGGGGGGCTTTTTCTCCTTCAGACTTGGATTTGAAGGAGCTCTGGCTTGGGACCTCAGACTGCTTCTGGTAAGACTGCTCTTGGATCTTCCATTTGGACTACCATGTGGGTGAATGAAAAAGCTGACTCCTGGAGGGACTAGCTTCTGGAGAGTCCCACTGTCTTGGTAGAAGCTTCATTGCCGGAACCCTTGCTTTATTCACCTCTGGAACCTCTGAATTATGGTCCTCTAGTGTAGGGTTAATGAGCTCTGCCTGGATCAAACTGGGTGGGAGTAAATATCTAGTGCAGTGATGGGCAAACTATGGCCTGGATCTGGCCCATGGGGAATAGATTGTCCATCACTGATCTAGTGTGATAGTATAGATACCTTCTCTACCTTCTCTCTCATCTCTCTACTTTACTCTTTCCCTCTCTAATTCATTAAAAAATGCTTCCATTCCTCCTCAGGGGGTTTACTAGAAGTCCACTTTCTCCCTTTTCCAAGCCCCCACATGCCTCTCACTTAAGTGGGAGGTAAAACCTGGAGAGATCAGTTAGGAAGAGCAGCCTTAAAGTAATAAAAGGTTTGTTCTTTTTACCCTGAGAAGCTTTTAGAGCCCAAATAAGGGGGTAAAGTAATATATAAAAACTCTTTTTACCCCAGGTCAACACAGAAAAGCAGCATTTTCCCCAAAGAGGTCAGCACGTGATAAGAAGCAAATTGTCATAGTGTTTTCTTTTTTAAAAATCCCAGCCTCAAGCTAAAGGTTTTTCGCCTGCCCTCCACCAAAAAGTTAATTATATCAAGTTGTGTTTATATCCTTAAAAAGACCGCACCCTGACCCTAAACCCTAGCCAGTAGTGCCACCTACTGACAACGAGTAGAATTGTAAGCATGGTCCAATTTCCTGCCTATCTCAAAAAGCTCCCATTCTGGAAGAGTATTACAGTGCTTACACAGCTCAGAGTTTTGGGATGTCTTTTCTTTCTATCGTTCCTTGGTGCACTTGTCCTTGCAATTAGCTTTAAGTAATCTCAATATTCAGGGGGAAGATTCATCTCCCTACACCTCCTTGTCTTTTTGGCCTGCCCAGTCTCTGCAACACATCCAATATGGGGTTTGTCCACACTATGCCCAGTGTAGGTATGGGGAACCCCAGAATTTTGACCAAAGGAATCTAGATGAATGATGATATTGGGGAGAGGAAGGAACCCTAAAGAGTCTGGGGGTAAATTTTTAGCTTTTCCGGCTCCATTGCTAATTGTTTCAGTTTGTTCCCCTCCAAATAGTGAAGAAGTCTCTGTAACACAGCTTTTGGAATTGGAGAAAAGGTCTCTTGAATTCAGTGTCTGTATCCTGTCACATATATTGTATTTGCACATATTAATCTAATATAAGATATTCTGCTACACTATGTCACATTCTGTTACTATGTTTTGACCATTAGATTTATATTTTGTTACATTGTCTTCATTTGTACCTTCCCTCTATGACTGTACTGGAGAAAATACCCTTGTAAAAGTCCATAAACAACTTTTCCATGGCAAAACCATAGGTCCTTATGGATACTGGGTTTGTCACCAGATCCATCAAGGTCCCATGTTGTCTAAATAGCTGTTTGTTCCTCTTTGCCTTTGTTAATTGTCACATAGATGATGATGGATGGATTCCATCAAACTGGTTACAACCTGTATACATCCTTTGGAAAATTTAATGACTGAAAAATTTAAATTGATTTTCAGGGGCCTTCAGAAATGATTTTAAGATATCTAGTATCACCAATCCCTTTGACTGATCATTTACTTGCCTTTGAGTTATTTGCAACAAGAGGAAAGGGCCCATTTAGCAGTTGAAGTGAAGTGCAATAACACTATTGTATTCCCCACTTCCACATTTATAAAAAATGTAATGGATGAGACATATAAAGACATGCCTTTTATGGCTGTCACAGTCTCATCCGGGAGGTGGGAATGTTTTCCTAGGGGGAAGTCGTGCCTCTGGATGGTTCCTAAGAAGGAGCATTTCTGAAGAAGTCTAGAGGCTTTTGGATGGTTTCTATATCTTCAACTTACTTGACCCTTCCACCAGAATGACCTAGATTCTTGGTAACATTTTAGACCCAAAAGGTTTTTATCAGAATTAAAGAGGTTTGTGATTTTCTGGGCTCCTCTGCCTAATTTTGGAATGATTGCAGCAAAAGATTTTGTTAAAAATATAGCAGCCAAGGTTGAAAGATTTGCTAGATTTGGAGAGCTTGTAACAAGTATCCATGAGCTTCAGTGGCTATAGAAACTCATGTGAATCCTAATGATAGTGGGTTTGTTTGATCTTGTCATTTAAATGTATTCTTATGATTTTGGAGATTTTGGTACTTCTTGAATGTGCATTAGCTGTGATCCTACTGTTTTTTATAAATCTTTTTTCTTCAAAAATTATGTACACTCACACTGTGGATCATAGCTAAGTAAAAAAGGAAATGGATCTCATTTTTGAATGAGAAACCTTTGCATTCTGCCTCTCTATGGACAAACACAATGTGTCGCTGATTGTGAACTATATATTTTGATTTTTATAATTTTATTATTGTTTTTTCCCCTTATATGTGCAATAGAGTATTTAAGTTTTCTTTTTTCTCTCATTTTTTGTATCTGAAGTACATGTTACCAGTATTAATGGTTTTTTTAATTTTGCACTAATATAAGTTTAAAATATTCATTTCTTGTAATATTAATGCATACTCAAAAGCTTTAGACTATGGAAACTTTGCCATTTGTTGATACATGTTATGGGACTGTGATTAATGATTGTGTCTGATTCCAGGAGAAGGAAGCAAAAGAATCATTATACAATGCCAAGAAGCACAAGGAGACCAACCAGTGCCAATGGGATTGATGACAATCTGCACAGTGTTTAGGAGCACAAGGTCAAGAAGACCAACTAATCTCAGTGGGATTGAGGAGATCTGTGCCAAGACAGAGGATTTGTTTGAAGTTTGAGGTTGTGGTTGTTTGACATACATCACATGCTGGTCTTCCCTGTGCCACATTTGGACAAATACCAAAGTTTGGCTATCATCCTGATTCCCCCTGTCCCTAAGTGTTAAGGTAAAATCAGACCAGGAAAACATATTTCCCTTTTACACAAAAAAATCTAGTCCTTTTTTTTCTCTCTTATAGAATGGCAACTGTTATATTGAAACTCTGGGAGCTGGGAGTCCACACTGTTGATTGACAGGTGGGGACCATTGGATCCTAAAATGTTCCCAGAGTCCATGAGGACAGGGGATAAAGCAGTTGGCCCGGGGGGGGGGTATAAAAACCCTGGCAACCCTAACTTTTGGTTCCTTTCACTTCCCTTGGACCTGAGATCTGTGGATCCTGGTCTTTTGGGATTGGTGATTACTTGGCTCAACCTTGCAAGAACCTCATGTCTTGTACCTGAATAACATTGTCAACCTGTGCCCAGACCATCAATCTTCTTATTCTACCGTCCCTAGATAATTAGGAATTCAAATCATCTGTAGTTATCTAGGTTTCCCAGGGCCCGGGAGGGATCAGGGAAGTGGACAGGAGAAGAAGAAGAGGGTGGATAGGGGTGGTACCTGAAGGCTGTATAGGCATAACATCTAGCAGGAAGAAGAAGCTGAAAAGACATCAAACAGCAGCTTGCTTGCTCTGGTTTGGCTTTGGCCAAGCAGAGCCAGAGGAGCTAACTAACCAGAATCAATTACCTACCTACAGCCCACTGGGTTTATTATTATCAAATTAGTTAGGGTTTCCCAATACCTCTATCCATTTCCCAATACCCCATCTTTGCTAAATATAGATAAAGCCTTTCAAGTACCTTCCTGGAGTGGTTGTTTCATAACTTCTCTGGGAAGGGAGACAGGCAGTCAGATAAACTGTTACCAAGGCTAATAGAGTCCAATATCTATCATCAATCAACCCTAGGTGGGACCTGAAGGGATACCATCCATTGACCTGAAGGATCCTGCCTGGGAACTGTTATAAAGAAGGGAGGTGTTACATCATCTAGCTAGGTGGCAAGCCTCAGTTGATCTTGCTCTAGCCACATATCTGGGCTACCACTGTTGTCACCCTATTAGCAGTGGTAGTATCCAGTTTACTCTCCCTCTCCATCTATCTAACCCATTTATTTTATAACACAACTATAAGAGGGAAAAGAGATTTTTGGTCAAATATATTAAAAGATGATCTCCAGAGGATTGAACAATTATCAATCCTCGATTAAGAATAATCTCAAGTTAAAATTGACTTTTACGGAAATTTATTTACAATTGAGAAAAGAGAGAGAAAATAAGGAAATAAGAATCTAACACAGTAGGTAAATTACTACGATCCTCTAATTAATCTAGGTAGATTTAATTAATCCTCAGCCAAGAGTCAGAGGGCCAGAGGCTTGGAGGTGAATGACGCAAAGATACGTTCACAGAGTCTATTAAAGGGAAGTTCCTTAAGAGAAGTTTAGGAAGATTCAGACTTTAAATTCACCACATGGACTTCTAAAGAAGATACTGAAAGCAGTCTCACCAAGGTTTCAGCGTTCCAGCCAGCACTCCTCCACAAACCAGTAAAGCTCCTTCACCAGCATCCCTCTTCACCTCAAAACCATCTCTAGCAGAAGACATTCTACTTTTAAAGGGGTCACTTATGCATCACTTCCTGTGCCTCTTCTAGTTTGTGTGTCCAATCACAACAGACACTTATCTTAGGACTGCCTAGGGGGCAGTCAGTCATTCTGATTTGTCACCCACTCTAGCACATGTGGGTTACAGACCTCCCAAAATTGGAGGTGCTCTCACCTTTGGTGATTAAATCTAAAGATGGACAGTGTAGACTTAATCTAATTATCACACAACATCCTGTAGTACTGGCTGCCAATAAGTAAGTGCAATATTACTGCATTTTTCTATAGACTTGTGGGACAGAAATTATTTTAATTGAATGCTTATTTAAGAACCTGTTATCGATTCTTATTTATGCAGACATTTTTTATATATAGGCTATTTTTTCCCCAAAATTTAACTTTTCTCTTTTTTTGTTTTTGTTTTATGTTTTTCTTTTTTTTATGATAATTCACTTATATACCCCATAACTCAATCACACATCCTGAGTTGATCTGGGTGTTGATCAGCACCATCTTCAGGGGGGATTTTATTTTTCATAAAATCCACAATTTAAAATTTTGTTTGAGAAAATGTCATGGAAAGACACTTGCTAACTCCTTGAATCAGGAAGATGAACTGTTTGGAGAAAGATGCCTGCAGGAACCTATACTGCATCAAGAATATCCAGAATGAACATTAGGGTGCAATTTATTGAACTAAAGGGGGTTGAATACATTTATTTTGAATGTAAACTTTTATGCCAAAGGGGACTGCCCCCAATTGGCTTTTTTATCAATGTGCCTAGCAAACATTGTTTTTTTCTCTCTCTCTTCTATTTCCCTCTTATCTCTAACTATTGTAGTTTCCACTTAGGAGGTGCAATATTGTAATCACCTGCAGTTAGAAGATTTTTAGGGGTATAAGATGACTAGTCTCCCCATGGAACACGGGTGGGGGGAGGGGATTGTGAAGATGGGATTAACTCTCCCCTGCCTTCTTTTAGATTTAATCACCAGAAGTGTATACACCCCTACTTTATGCTTAAGTGAGGGGAGGTCCTCAACCCATGTGCTAAAGTGGATGACAACTCAGAAACAAATTATTGCCCCCTGGGCAGTCCTAAGAAAATTCTATAACTGCAATTGATCCCCATAAAATGGGAGAAGCAACAGGAAGTGAGGGAAAGAAGGGCCTTTAAAAGTGGCAAAATCTTCCTGTGAAGGGCTTTTTCTCCTTCAAACTTGGCCTTGGAAAAGCTCTAGCTTTGGACCTCAGACTGATTTTGGTAAGACTGCTCTTGGAACTTTTCTTTGGACTACCACAGGGGTGAGTGAAAAGGCTGACTCCTTTCTTGGCTCCTGGAGGGAATAGCTTCCAGAGGGGCCCCCTGTCTTGGAGGAGGCCTTGTGGCTGGAACACTTTCATTATTCACCACTGGAACCTCCAATTTATGGTCCTCTGGTGTAGAGTTAACAAGCCCTACCTGGATCAAACTGGGTGGAAGTAATTATCTAGTGTAATAGGATAGAAACCTTCTCTACCCTCTTTCTCATCTTTTTATCTTATTCCTTCCCTCTAGATTTTATAAACGAATTGAAAATCTCATTTTGACTTGAGATATATTAATTTTGGCAACCACACTCTCATATTTATTCCAACCTTAATTTTTAACTCTTACTATCATCATTATCAACAACAACAACACCATCTAACTATCCATCTTTTCTTGGTCCAGGAAGGATTTTTGCTGGGTTCCCTAACCTAATAGCATACTAAGCAGAATACTGAATGAGAGCCAAAAGACCTAAACTCTAGGCTTGAGTGTCACTAAAAGTCCTTTGGGGGTAAAAAGAAAGACTTCTTTTTCCTAGACTCATTTTCCTCATTCATGTATGATTGAAGTTTACCTGGACTGTGCATTAAGTTAATAAATTAAAACTCAGAATAAACCATCTTGGCCCCTTAAATCCCAACATGACTAGAGCCCTTTGTTCCTTCTCAGGTTGTAGATATTGACTGGGTCAGCACCTTTCCATTTCTATACCTAGGAGCTCTTTGCCAATGTAGTTTATGCTTAACATATTCAAATAACACATTGATTCAATGCAAAGAGCACTTAATTAAAATGGAATAAATATTAAAAAGGGAAATGAAAAAAATAGATTTAAGTCTGAGGACAAGGAAAAAAGTATGCTTGGCACTCACTTAGCTTGGCACTGAACTGCTTGAAGTCAAGCTGCTTGCCTGACCAGCTGATACAGTGCAGCATGTAAAATGGCAATTAATTAGGGTGGTCAGATGATTATGGGATATCTCTCTAATCTTTGCTTATAATTATAAATTTTAAAAAAGATCAAGAAGATAGGAAGACAAAGTGTCTGAAGGCACCAGGAAAGGATCCCCTTGAAGACTGCACCAGAGCAGGTGCCTGATGGAAGCCTGGGATTCTAGAAGGACCAGAGCTGAGGAGCAGACATTGGGGTCCATTCATGCTGAGGCAGGCAGATGACACAATGGAATGTTGGGTAAGCAGGACAGCTCCAAGGTAGAGATGGGGGAACTGTTGGACTGAAAGGGAAAATGCTTGAGGAGAAGGACTATGGAGCCACTTTAGAAAGGGAGACTGCAGCCAGATTGGGGAGAACTTCCAGAAAGGGCTGAGAGGGATGTAATTTATCCTAGAGACAGTAAGGGAGCGCTGAAGATATTTCAGTATTAGGGAGACACAGTCAGATCAGTGTTTGAGGAATATCCCTATGGCAGCTGGATGGAGGGAAGAGAGAGGAGAGAGGGAGGCAAGGAGACCAAATAGAAGGCAGGAAGGATTAGAAGACAACTGTAGTAGTCCAGGTAAGAGATGATGAGAGCCTGAATGTAAGAGAGGCACGATGAGTACAAGGAAGGGTCTGGATTTGAAAAGCATTGTGGGAATTCAGGCTGACAAAAATTTAGATGCTGAAGGAATATGGATGTCAAAGGAGGGGAAGAGTCAAGGACTACACCAAAGCCCCGAAATTGGGTGAGTGGGTGGATGATGGTGCTTTCATCAGAAATGGGCAAGTTTGGAAGAGAAAAAATGAGGAAGTCATTACTGATAGGGAAATAAGACATCTTAATGTGTTTGGTGTCCTGGACCCCTTTGCTTGTCAGTCTCAAGAAGCCTATAGACCCCTTCTCAAGATAATATTGATCATGTGTGAAAAGGCATTAAATAAAAATTATAGGATTACGAAGGAAACCAATTGTATAGCTATCCAAAAAAATTTATAGAGGCAGCTAAGGAACACAGTGGATAGAGTGCTAGGTCTTGAATCAGGAGGACCTGGTTCAAATCTGGATTCAGAAACTTCCTCATTATATGACCCTGGACAAATCATTTAACCCCAGTTGCCTAGCCCTTGCCACTCTTATGTCCTAGAACTGATACTAAGATAGAAGGCAAGGGTTTTAAAAAATAAATGAATAAAGATATAAATCTCAAGTTAAGAGCACCTGTAACAGGTTTCCTAAGGGGGAGACTATTGAGTTAGGCTCTACGGATGAATGAGAATTCCACAGGTAAAGAGAGAACTAAGAAGGCATTCCAAGAATAGGAAACAGTCTAAACAAAATCCTGGAGGTCAGAGGATCCAGTGGTGTTTTCTAGTAGGGTGTAAAGAATGTAGAGGGGCCGATGGACAATAACCCACCTTACTAGGGCTTAGAGTGCTTGGAGGAGAGCAGGGGAAGATGAGGCAGGAAAGATCAGCAGGTGCCAGATCACAGGGGAGCCTGAGTTTAGTCATGTCCAAGTCAAGTAAAACATGACCGATTTGATATTTTCTGAGCAAAGACACTGGAGTGCCTTTGCCATTTCCTCCTCCAGATCATGGAGTGACGGCATCCCAGAGTTATACAGTAAATGTCTGAGACTAGCATGTAGGTCTTCCTGACTCTAATCCAGGAACTTATAACAATTACGCATACTTTTGCCTAATAAAAGGATACATTGAAATTGTTTTTACCAACGAGGGAAGAAAGAACAAACTTCATTATGTTTGAATGGTGGAGAAACTGAGGCACAAGACGCTAGGCACCACGGAGCTTAAAAGACAGAAGAAACCTTTAGATTCATTTAATATGAGAAACTAAGGTTCAGAGAGAGGCTGAAGTGAAAAACTGCAGAGATGGCAGAAGTTCACACACTCAGAGAAGTCACATTCTACTATAAGGTCAAATGGAAAGGCCCAAATGCCCCCCAAGGGTGCAGTGCAAACATGGATGGCCGGGTACCAAGGTATGTAATAGGGTCCATAAGCAGGTGATTTTCAGTGGGGTGGGAGGGCAGAGGCATCAACCTAGAGAGCCTGAGGAGGCATCTGCAAGACAAGATGGCCTGGTAGATCTCAGTGCCCGGAAAAGCAGCCCCTTCAACAGAGTCCCTCACTTACTACTTTGTTCACATCACAACCTGTGGGAGAGGCACCTTTTCCTTATCCTCTCATCTGCACCCCTTTCCCTCTCTCTGCCATCACTCCAGCTGCTGCTCCCACCTCCACTTTGCCACTGACATCACAATCCAGCCCTTTGCCTGGCTAACAATGGCCCCTAACGTATAACTCGGGGTCTGTAGACATTCCTCTAGAAAAGCCAGGCCAGACCAGACAGGGAGAGGAGGAAGGTGGCCCCTGACCTCCACGCGCGTCCATGGACACCAAAGACGCAGGAGTTCCTTTTGGCTCAGACCCAGAAGAGAAACAAAAACAGACCAAGTACAAGCTGCAGTGGAAGCTGAAGCTGGAGCTGCAGTCAAAGCCGAAGCTGAAGCTGGAGCCTCAGTCCAAGCGCCAGTCAGAGCCGTTGTCCACCCGGGACTCGTAACAGGACAGCAAACTCCCATAATCCTCACTCCTCATCCCACGCCCGATCCACACTCACTCCCACTATTCCCATCACTCCAACCATCATCACTCCAACAGATGTCCTAAAAGAAGGAAGGCAACAGGGGTAGCAAAAAGAAAGGCCAAGAAAGGCGGGTCACCACACAGNCTTCATTCACACTTCCTCTCTGGGTGGGCAGCCAATGGTCACTTGACCACTCTGAGTGTCGGGTTCCTCCTTTTCCTGGAAGATGCTGGCTGGCCTGGCAGACTCAGGGCTGGCTGGAGGCAGAAGCTTTTAATTTCTTATTAGATTTTTCCTCTTTTGGTCCTCTGTCCAGGGTCTGCCTTAATGCCTGTGGAATCCATTGAGCTGGTGCTCTTCCTCTTCGCCTCCTGCCTTCCCTGGAGGCCCAGCTAAGGTCCCACCTTCTGCCTAAGCCTTTCCTGCTCTCCCTCAAGGCTGCTGCCTTCCCTCTGCCATTTTCTCTAGGTTATCCTCCCCTGAGCTCCTTGTACAGAGCAGGCTCCCTGCAGGCTCCTTCCTTAGATGGGGAGCTCCTGGAGAGCAGGGAAGCTCCCTCTCCTTGTGGCCTCACCCTTAGTGGGCCCTTACAAGGGGGCTTGTTGGCTTACGAAGCAAATCAAAGGCTCTGGAATTCAGAGACCTTCCCGACACTCCCAATTTCAGGCCAAGCCCCATCCCTGGCTCTCTGGGGTGGCCCTAAAGCCTGGCCCTGAGGCCTCCCTCCTCCCCAAGGGGACGGACTGCTTACCCTGCTTTACTGTGCTAAACGTGTGACAAAGATTGTCCCCTTTGCTCCTCACAACCACCTGGGAGGCAGATCCTGTTATTATCATTCCCATCTTACAGTGGAAGAAACCGAGGCAGAGAGAGTTTAAGTGGGGCAGCTCGGGAGCTCCCTGGAGAGAGGACCAGGCCTGGAGAGTCAGGAAGACTCACAGAGTTCAAAGGGGACCTCAGACACTTCCCAGCTGTGGGACCCTGAGCATGTCACTTCATCCAGTTTGCCTCAGTTTCCTCATCTATAAAATGAGCTGGAGAAGGACACA